>NW_006238936.1:236710-236822 GCF_000226075.1 Solanum tuberosum | reverse complement strand
GTTGTTAAGGTTATTCGTTGTCGAAGTTGATAGTTGTATTGTTTGGTTGGTATTTGAGTGATGATCCCTTCCCCTACACACCTAGCCCTTTTATTTATTGATGAAGGATTGG
>NW_006238936.1:228318-235177 GCF_000226075.1 Solanum tuberosum | reverse complement strand
AAAACATTTATAAAAGACTTTACTCTTACTCTTTTGAGAAATGAACTCAACTCTTACTCTTTGCTTAACTTGAAACTTTCAGTCTTAAAACGAAGTTAAAACGTTTATAAAAGACTTTACTCTTACTCTTTACTTAACTTCAAAGATTAAGTCTTAAAACAAAGTTAAAACGTTTGTAAAAGACTTCTTAAAATATGGTTCATACCGAATTATGGACATGAACTACTCAATGCAAGGTTTTCAATAACCATAGATAGAACTCAATATTTGGAACTCAAGAACTTCAATGATACTACTCATTTAAAGAATGTTCAACTCAAAGGGTTCATGCGGAGTTATAAGCATGAACTTCTTAACTCAAGAACTTAAATATACTTCTCAAAAGGGCTTAGGAACTCAACACTTAAAGGCTTAAAGCTTGAAGATACCACTTCTCTGAAAGATGCTCAACTTACGAAGTTCATGCGGAATTATGGGCATGAAACAACCTAACTTGATGATCTACATAACAACATGGACTCATGTATACGACTCTTCTCATTCTCTCACTTACTTTCTCAGAACTTAGTTCAAATCGATAGTTGATCTCAAAGGATTCACAATTGAACTCAAAGGCTTACTTGAACTTTACTCTTAACTCTCTTTTGAATGTGAATTATGAATTCAAGAGTTTTGGTTCATGATACGAAGGATCTCATGATGACAAAGTAGATTCATGAATACATTCTCCTCATCCTCATACTCACTTGCTCGAGTCTTGAAACAAATTACTAGTAATTGTAGAAGACTCCTCAAAAAGACTCTAAGGGACCTTATAAAAAGGTTTGAAACAACTCTCAAACTTGACTCTCAACTCTACCTTGAATTTGATTTATGAATTCAAGGTTATGATCATGTTAGGTGTTTAGAAGTAGCTTAGAGTAGTTAGAATCGAAAAGGAGTAAAGGTGCACTTTAAACGAACTCAAACGGGGCAACCGACGACAAACTGGATGGGGCAGGCGACCCTGTCGCTATGGGTGGCACGGGGCGCCAGCCCCTAAACTTCAGAGGTGGGTTTGGGGCGCTCTGGCAGGCGCATAGCGCCAGGCCCCAACCTAGAAAATTCAACAAGTTTTTTATCTCGTTTTCTCACCCTATTTTGCCTAGAATCGAATGGTTTCTTCCCCAATCACTTAGAATTGATTACTTAACATAAGTACACTCTAATATACTCATTACATCCCTTAAAACACTCACTTTGATCTCAAGAAATCATCCAAAACCCAACACAACAAGATTCAGAATGAACTTCAAGAACACCTATCAAGAACTCAAATCTTTCAACTTCAAGAATGAAATTTGCGCTGAAAATAACATGTTTGGCGTGTGGGTGAACAAAACCAACACTATGGAAGCTTACATACCTCTTAGGGATCAAACCCATGGCGAAAATACGCTACAACACGCAAGAATCTCGATGAACGCTTGATCCTCTCCTCTTTTCTACTCTTCTCTCTTCTTTTCTCTTCTTGAACTCTCAACTAAAATCCTTGGCTAATTTTAGGATTATAAAACTGAACCTAAAAAGATTAGACCCTTAAAATATTACTAAAAATGAATTAAATCTGATTGGGTAAGGAAAAGACCAAAATACCCCTCTCTATTTTCGATTAACTTTCCTTAACTGGACAACTTATCTTCAAAAGGCCATATCTCACTTATCCGACCTCGAAACTTAGCAAACTCGGCGGCGTTGGAAAGATAATTCAAAGGTCTTTCCTACAGTATCGATAATTCAAAGATATTTCCTACGGTATCTGGTAGAACACCTAACTCATCCTGAGCTAGGAGTTATGATCGTTTGAAGTCGACCCAAAACTCATACTTAGTTTAACTTGCAAAATTTCAGATTTTGCTATATCCAATTTAATTCTTTTTGGAACTCAAGTTGCTACATCTAGTGACCTTAACACTTAAGAAATTTTAATTCCTCGGTAAAATCTCACTCACTACGATGAACGATTCGAGTCTTAGTTCGAAGAAATTCTGGGGTGTTACATCATCCACCCTGCATCAATACTCATCAATACTCCCAACTCAATATTTTGGAATTTATTCAAGTCCATTTTCATATTATTTTTTAAAATCTTTTTCAATTTAATAATCTCAAAATTACTATTTTATTGATCACACTAAAAAAGATGAAATCAAATTATGAAAACTTACAACAAAATAAATTAACAACTTTTAAAATGTATTATAAAAATGTCATATCACAAGTTAAATATCTAATAATCCCCCCCTTAATCGAAACTTCTTTCTTTAGTTCCATAAATTTTATTCTAGAATTATATTTCATCTCACCATAAATTATTTTTGTTTTCCCATAAAATTGATGGAACTAATAAGTACAATACATGAGGATTAATTAATCAAATTGTTTTTTTTTGTTTGTGTTTGAGAAAAGTGTAAATATAGGAAAGAAGCAAGACTTTGGAGTTTTCACTACGTTACGCGAATAGCATCTTCCTAGACGCAAAACGTAAAAAATAGAAGGAAAGCAGCAAAGCAAAGCTTTTTTTAGCTTATAGATCCACCCCAAGATCAAAAACTATTGTAAAAAATTGATCTTTTTGTTCTTGGGAGATGAGGCATTATAGAAATTTTCTTGGGGTTTTATCCTTATAGATTTAGGGGTGTTTAATTTTATCTTCAATTGGGAAATCTGGCTAATTTAGGAGGATTAAGGCCGCGCTTGTCATTGAAACAAGCAACTCCCGAGGACCAAGACGAAGAGGAGTGTAGGCCTTGGCGTAAGAGGTTATCAATGGCTTTTCATTGGTCTTCTCTTTTCAAATTCACTTTTCTTCTTCTCCTTCTCGCTGCAATTGCCACCGCTTGTTTCACTCTCCCCATTGAAAAGGTTTCTTTTTACCCATATGGGGTTTCTTAATTTGTTATGTTTTCATCATTTTTGGTTGAACAATGATTTATTTGATCTGGGTTTTTTCGTAGCGAAGTTTGTTCTTGGTTATTCGTTATTCTTGGCTCACCTGGGTTATCCTTGTTTTTTTTTTGTTTTAATTTATTGAAATTTGACCTACCCTTTTGGTTGGGAAGCGGTTTCGTGATCTTGGATTTTGGTAAAAATTATAGGTATTGGTTATTCGTGAGTTTTTGCCTTTTTAGGGCTGTGAAAGTATTTGCATTTAGCATTTGTTCATTTGCCAATTTGGGATTTCACTGTCTGTGAATTGTTATTCATTTGCTAGGAGTCTTTTTAGTTTGGCCAGAGATTTGTATGTCAGTTTTAGGGATTAGTGTGAGAATAGAGAATGACCTAATTTGTCTTTAAACGTCGTTCGAATGAAACAAGCTCAAATAGAGCAGGATAGATATAGAACATTTATAAGCCAACCGCAACTAGTTTGGATTTGAGGTGTAGTTATTGTTTATATTTAATTAAGATGATTATCCTTTTCTGGATGTGATTTATTTGGTTGCATGGATCATTTTAGGTAGAAGTCTCAGTGTTGGGTTTATGTCTACATTGTTATCTGTGACTTGGGGTGGTGTTTGGTTCCAAGCAAATCCTATTAGCATCTTCCATAAATATGATTTACATGAGCTGTGAGGAAAGAGTGAGCTTATTCCAGAACCTGGAAAACTAATGTGTAATTTGAACTTTCCATTGGAGTAATTGTTTCTTTTTTTGTTGTTGTATTTCATGTCTATTATGAACCTCTTGCCAATTTATGCCAAATGGAGTTGACTATATTATCCAGTGATATATGTTCAGAACTTCATAATGTGTGATCCACATGATGTAACTTACTTCTGGATTCATTTATGATATTACTAGATTGGATTCTTGAATTCGAACTTTGGAACAATTTTAAATGGATAAAGAATCAAGTGGAGCTCACTTTTTCGGTTGTCGTTCTGTGAAATTCTGTCAATAAACTGGATACATAGACTGTATTATCAGGATAACTTAGAGACATGTCTATGGAGCCTTGTTGATTCAAGTTACTTATCTCTCTCTATTGTGCTCTAAAATACTTTTCTTTTCTTCCAGATACTGAAAGATTTCTTGCAATGGATTGAGCAAGATCTTGGTCCTTGGGGTCCCCTTGTCCTGTAAGTATGCTTTATATATGAATATTATCTGCACATTTTAAATCATTTCTATAGTTGATTTAGTTGAGTGATTTGAGTTACTTGACAAGGTGGGAATGGATATGCATGCAAATTTGATGTATTCTAGCTAATTTGTATGGGTATTACAAACAACAACAATACCCAGTGGAATCCCACAGGTGGGGTATGGGGAGGTTAGAGTGTATGAAGACCATACCCTACCTCGTGGGGTTAAGGAGACTGTTTTTGGATGACCCTTGACTCGAGTATAACATATCAGAATAATGAAAAAAGAAAAACGAAAGTGGAGAAACAAAGCAACTAATAAGGAAACAATAGAAACCACAAAATAATGCGATACCTAAACACAATAAAAAACAAGTGATAGTGGAATCAAAAGCAAAACACTACAAGAAAACGATTAAACCTCTCAAAAATCAAGATAACACTCCATACCTACTAACCTTCTCCACACCCTCCTATCTAATGTCATGTCCTCGGTAATCTGGAGTTGTGCCATGTCCTGTCTAATCACCTCTACCCAATACTTTTTCGGCCTACCTCTACCTCTTCTCGTTCCCGCTATATCTAGCCTCTCGCACCTCCTCACGGGGGCATCTACGCATCTTCTCTTGACATGTCCAAACCATCTTACTTGATTCCCTCATTTTGTCCACTATGGAGGCCCACTCCCACGTTGTCACAATTATCTTCATTCCTAATCCTATCACTCCTATTGTGCCCACACATCCATCTCAGCATTCTCATTTTTCGACTTACACTCAACCCCATACAACAATGTCGGTCTAACCACTACTTTGTAGAACTTACCTTTAAGTTTAGGTGGTACCTTCTTATCACACAAGATTCTGGAGGCAAGCCTCCATTTCATCCACTCCAATACGATAAGTGACATCATTGTCTATGTCCCCACTTTTTTTTTTTTTTGAAACTTGGTAACTTTGTATTATAACACAATAGTACATGGGCAGTACTAAACCTTATATACAGATGAACTCCAAAAACTCCACTATTCTAAATCTAAAATTGAATCTAAAACATCAATTATAGAGACAGTTTCTTGGATTACTGACCCAAGATACTTGAAACTATCTCTCTTAAGGATAGCCCGAGTGTCAAGCCTCACTTCCACGCCAACCTCATTCACTGTATCACTGAATTTACACTCCAAAATTTTTGTTTTGGTCTTGCTCAACTTGAACCCTTTGGACTCCAACATTTGTCTCCACACCTTCAACTTAGCATAAACTCCATCGCATGTCTCATCAAGTAGTACTATGTCATCCACAAATAGCAGATACTATGGCACCTCATTATTAATACACCGCGTCAATTTGTTGAATCACCAAGGTAAATTGGAATGGGCTAAGAACTGATCCTTGGTGCAATCCCATCTCAACAGGGAAGTGCTCGAAGTCTCCTTCCACCGTCCTAAGTCAAGTCTTGGCTCCATCATACATGTCCTTTATAACCCTAGTGTAAGCTACTGGTATGCTTTTAACCTCTTGGCATCTCAGAGGACTTCCTTCGAGACTTTGTCGTAAGCCTTTTCAAGGTTAATGAAGACCATATGCAAATCCTTTCTTTCCCTATATTTCTCCATCAGTCTCCTCACCAAATGAATGGCTTCTGTAGTTGATTACCTCGGCATGAAACTGAATTGGTTCTGAGAAATGGACACACCCCTCCTCACCCTCATCTCATCACCCTCTCCCAAATTTTCATAGTGTGACTTAGCAACTTGATGCCCTTGTAATTGTTACAGTTTTGGATATCACCCTTGTTCTTGTACAATGGGACCATTGTACTCCGCCTCCATTCTTTGGGCATTTTTGCCGTCTTAAAAATGACATTAAACAACCCAGTCAACTACTCTATGCCTGTCATGTCTGTGCTCTTTCAAAATTCCAGCGGAATCTTGTCTGGTCGGGTCGCTCTTCCCCTGTTCATCCTATCTAGTCTCTGGTGTATCCAGGATCCAGCATCACATACTTGGTCTGTGTTCGTGTTCCCTTTTTTTTGGTTTGGGGGGGAGGGGGGTGAGGCAATGAGCTAAATTTTTAGGGTCTACGCCAATTTGTTTCTGTTAGAATAGGAATAGGTTTATCCAATCCTATTAGAATAGGAATAGGTTTATACAATCCTATTAGAATAGGAATAAGTTTATACAATCCTATTAGAACAGGAATAGGAATAGAAATAGAAATAGGAATACTAAATAGTATCCTACTTGGTAAAGGATTGTATTCTAGGGTCTATAAATAAAGTCTCAATGTAATAATGTAAACAACAACAATTCAATAATATTCTTTTCCAATATTTCTCACATGGTATCAGAGCCTCTACAAACTTGGTAGAGAATTAAAGAGCTTCCGTTACTGGCGGGTGGCACCCATATATGCTGCCCGTCTGGCCAATGATTATGTTAATAAAAGTAGGACAAATGATACATGCATGAACCCCATGTTCAAGGGAAGAAACTTAGTCAGACAGGTCACCATGCATCAATTTTCGGTGACTTTCTAGGGCTGTTTTGTGTCAACCCCATATCCGTTGGTATTTGTGTAGCACCGTTCCATCTTTCCGGTGACTACTTTTTCATACTTAATTTGTGTAGCACCGTGACATCCTTCTGATGACTACCTTTTTTTGCATATTTGATTTGCGTAGCATCGTGCATCCCTCCGAACTACTTTTCATATTTAATTTGCGTAGTA
>NW_006238936.1:192306-228171 GCF_000226075.1 Solanum tuberosum | reverse complement strand
TTCTATATTCAAAAGTTTCTTTGCTGAAATACAAAATCAGTTTGGTGTTTCTATTCGTACTTTTCGTAGTGATAATGCGTTAGAATACTTATCATCCCAGTTTCAGGAGTTTATGTCTCACCAAGGAATTATTCACCAAACATCTTGTCCATACACTTTATACTAGATTTTGAGCACTTTCGGCGACCGTTGCATTGTGAAGAAGTCTATATGGAGCAACCACCTAATTTTGTTGCTCAGGGGGAGTTTAGTAGCCTTGTATGTTGATTACGTAAGTCACTCTATGGTCTGAAACAGTCTTTGCAAGCTTGGTTTGGGAAGTTCAACACTGTAATTTTATCACTCTCTGTTTTATCAGCATTATGCATCAAATTCAGTATTTCATGAGAAGACCAAGCCCATTGAGATTGATTGTCAAATTTGTGAAGTCGAGTGATCAACTTGCAGATATCTCACCAAGCCCCTCATCGGTCCTCGTGTTAATTACATTTGTAACAAGCTAGGTACATGAATTGTATGCACTAGCTTGAGGGGGAGTGTTAGAATAGGAATAGGTTTATCCAATCCTATTAGAATAGGAATAGGTTTATACAATCCTATTAGAATAGGAATAAGTTTATACAATCCTATTAGAACAGGAATAGGAATAGAAATAGAAATAGGAATACTAAATAGTATCCTACTTGGTAAAGGATTGTATTCTAGGGTCTATAAATAAGGTCTCAATGTAATAATGTAAACAACAACAATTCAATAATATTCTTTTCCAATATTTCTCACAGTTTCCATATTAACCTGAAGCCTGTCCTTGTTTAGACATTATAGAAGTTCATTTTTGCTCTTTCAATGCTCATCCCTTTATGTTGTTGTTCTTTCATCCATTTGGCTCTTGAGTTAAAGGGTGACTGTTGTTCATGTTTATGCTGCTTAAGCTCCTCACTTCTCCTTTTCTCTGTACACACTGTGAAATGTGAGTGCTTGGAGTAAAAACATGGGAATATGTTAGACATTGTTCTTATTGATGGGTACCATCTGGGAGTTATTTTTTCGTGCAACCCTGCCGGCATGTTTGTGGGTATCTCCGAAAAGAAAAAAAAAAGGAATTACTATATATCTTCATGGAAGTTTAATCCAGAGATAAGCCTTGTAAAATTTGGATGTGTGTCAGTTCTTGTTCTAATTAGAAGCATGATTACTGTGATTATCTTCACCTGAAAGGTGAGAGAACTCATCAATCCAATTCAAGTTCTTTCTATTATCCCTGATATTTTCAGGGGTTCCTACTTTTATCGGTGACTGCTGAATATATGTCTAAGCATTGCTTTTATGTAGAATATCCTTATGTTGTATTATACAAGGTTTCTTTTCCGATCTGCTTTGAATTTATTTTTCTTGAGCCGATGGTCTGTCGGAAACAACCTCTCTACCTCCCAAGGTTGGGGTAAGGTCTGCGTACATTCTATCCTCTCAAACCTCACTTGTGGGAATACACAGGGTATGTTGTTGATGTATTGTACAAGGGTTTTCCCTTAATTTAATGAAAAAGAATTATTCTACAAGGGGTTTTCCTCAAATTGGTGAAATAAAATTCCTTGCTTTAAGATTGCGCAATCAACACTGGAGATTTATGCTGATGTGCTTTTGGTCATGTTGTTTTCTGTGTCTTGCAGGGCTGTTGCATACATTCCTCTTACAGTATTGGCAGTTCCTGCATCAGTTCTTACGGTAAAACTTGTGGCGTTTGTTGTTTAAGTCACGTCTCCCTCCTAAGTCCTAACCACCATTTTTTTAATACAGCTGTTCAAGATTCTTTTATAGCACATATTTATCAGACTTATGATTGAATTGAACTCTGCATGGTTCCTGTTTTCAGCTAGGTGGTGGTTATCTATTTGGCCTGCCTGTGGGTTTTGTTGCTGATTCTATTGGTGCTACCATTGGTGCTGCCGCAGCATTTCTTCTTGGTAGAACAGTAAGTTCTTTCATTCTAGAGAGGGGATACTTTGTTGAGCAGTTAAAAATGTATTTCACTTGAAGTATTGCTTAGAAGTTAGAACAACAACGATTTCTTCCATAGTCCACTTCCCTGAGCTCTGATTGGTACTCTAGTCATATTACAAAAACTGGATTACCTGAGGTACAAGTCTGTAGATTTGTCATTTTGGATAACTTTTTATTCAGGATATGGTCTTCCATGTACAATTTGTGTATGGATAGGGCATACTTTTTGTTACTTTTTCCTTCATTTTCCTTTCTGTTTATATATTCTTGTGCCATACCCCTAAGACGTTTGTTTGTGAACTGATTATTTTCGTTAATTGTTGTTCTTTCACTGACATTTTGACAGATTGGGAGGTCATTTGTCATTTCCAAATTGAAAGATTATCCACAGTTTCGTGCAGTTGCAATTGCAATTCGGAAATCTGGCTTTAAGGTTCATATGTCTTTCTTGAAAGGCCCCGAAAAGGCCCTTTTCATAATCATGTCATCTTCAAGTTGTCGTTTCGGCTTAGAAGTGTGTCAGTAATATGGATATTAATTTCCAAAAAGAGCAGAAGTAACCCTGCACATTGATTTACTCTGATTTGACAGATTGTTTTGCTGCTCCGACTTGTTCCTCTGCTTCCGTTTAATATGCTGAACTACCTGTTATCAGTGACACCAGTTTCAATTTGGGAATACATGCTGGCTTCATGGTTGGGAATGATGGTAAGTCTCACTCTTTCTATCTATCTGTCATCAAAATTCTGGGTCAAATTGCTCTCATGGTTTGCCATGTGACATCGATATGGTCATGGTCCCCTCCCCCCCTCTTTTCTTTTCCCAGTTGCCTCTAGGTCAAAATCACTCTTTTTACTTGCCATGCGACATAGATATGGCCCTAGACTGTGGTTGAGGTGTTTTTACAATGAGATTTAGAGAACTGTTTTCTTATCCTTGTAAAAGTAAATGCTATTTCTTACTTCACTGTTGTAGGCAGAGAATTTTCTGAGCTCATCTATCTATCTCTCTTCCCCCTCCCTTCCAAGTTTCCTCAGGTCAAAATCACTCTCATGGCTTGCCATGTGACATAGATATGGTCATTGTGTTTGGTGAAGGTGTTTTTATGATGGAATCTGAAGAAATATTTTGATATCCTTGTAAAAGTAGATGGCACTGTAGCTTCACTGTAGTAGTCAAAGAATAACCTGAGCTCTGTTTTTTGGAGTTGCAGATGTGTGGTTTCTCGAATGCAATGTCAAAAATGTTACTGGAATGTAGTTAGCAACCTCATTCCATCCCTGCCCTACTCATAAATTCAATAAAGTTGTTTAAAAGCATTTATGTAGCTCCAGATTTAGAGAGACCAAGCAAAACAGTTACCATAAACCTAATCGGGGGGACCTGTAACAACGCATGTAGAATGGGATATTAGCAAATTTGACTATGATATAAAGGGATTTTTGGTAAGCTCATGCATATGTGCCAGGTTTGATCTGGGGCGACTCTGTCCAACCCCTTTATAAATATGCTGGGACAAAATAAAATTCTTGATCCTTCCTCTTGGAAGAGAGATTTCTATTGATTTATGTGGTTGACTTGCTACTGGTGCTATCCATGTGAAATGACCCTGACCAAGAAGCCATTGTGGTATATTAGGATCATCTGCATGCCTTGATCTTTTCAATAACCCTTGGAATTCCACCCAGACATCCTTCGCCATCCATGTTTCTTTGCTTATTGATTGATGTGTTAGAAAAATGATCCTTAGTTATGATTTCTATATTTTTTATCATATTAATATTTATTATTGATGATTTCACTACCCAACTTAGACGCCACTTGCAGGATTCATTGGATTTGTTGTTGTTGTTGTTATTATTGATGAATCTATTTCTTTCCCTATTGCAGCCAATAACTTTTGCCCTGGTGTATGTCGGCACAACTTTGAAAGATCTTTCTGATGTTACTCATGGATGGGGTGAATTTTCAAAATCTCGCTGGGTAAGAACTAAGTGAATGCCTGTGCTAAATACATTTAACAAATCTTATGCTAATCTGATAGTAATTTAAGTCATGTCACACATTGGCAAATGGTCTTTTGTGCTTCAAACTGAATAGTAGTATTGTACAGGCATGTAGGACAAATAACTAGTTAATGTGACGAATTGTGGGCTTTTCTTTTACTTCCACTCCTGGAAGAACTTTGGAGGGCAAGGAACCCCCCAAGGGTGTGCTATCAATCTAAGAGTTGGAGTGACAATCTTGGACCCAAGGTTGAAATCCTAGTAGAGGTGAACTAGGTGAATTATTCCTATCCACCTAAGTCTTGGTGCATAGAGTGACTCAGTACCTGTGTTAGTGGGGAGTTAACAAGGCATCTCGTAAGTTGGTGGTGCACACAAGCTGGGAAAAAAAACTTTTTGAGGGCAAGGAATAGTAAAAATGAAGTCAGATATGTAAACAAATCACAACATGCCATTGACTCATTTATGAAGTAGCTTCCAAAAAATTTCACTGCATGGATGTGATATGTTTTGCCTATCTAACTAATAACTGATGAGATAACACTCTCAACATACCATATCTTGCTGGAAGAGTGAAAATTGAGTACAACGTGACTATTTTCAGGATGTTAAACAGAGACATAAGATTTTAATTTTATACGGTTATTGATGAACTAATGAATGCTTGCTAATAAACGGAAAATTAAAAGAGGGTAGTTAAGCTAAGAAACTTGTTACTGTTCCACTAACCGAAGTGATCTATGTACTTGGTAACATTAGATAATGTAAAGTCAACGATGCATTCAGGCAATTCATTCTTAATTGAACGTTTTGCACAATCATTGAGATGAGAGTTGATCTTTTGTATTAGGGGAATATGTAGGGCCCACAACCACTTTTTCCTTGTTGAGAAATTAAAAGAGACAAGCTGCATTAGATAAATGAAAAACTGAAAGTTCATTGTTGTTGTGGTGAACTATGAATTTACAGTATTTCATTGGGAATGAATAAGTATTCTATTATGGTACTGACCCTAGAGCTTAGTTCAAATGGCAAAGATTTGGGGAACTTGTGACTTAGTCACAGGTTTGAGCCCTGCGCCATATGAAACTATGCTAATATGTAAGTGGAGAAGTGTAGAGGGCGGACCCATTATCCACGAGTTTCCAAGGCTGCATTGGTCCTAAGGTTGGCCCTAGACAGATTTCGTGGTCATAGAAAATAAGTATTCTATTACAGTAATTTGATGGTTGTCGTAGAGATATAAATGTTAAGCTGGATACACTTATAATCCCTCCGTTCACTTTTGCTTGTCCACGATGGCTTTTGCAGCACTCCCCTTAAGAAATAATAAATAAATAGCACATTTTACCATAATACCCATATTAATGTTATATAGTTTCAATGGATTTGGAAAAATAATTTGGGGAATGAGTAGTTAATGTTAAGGGTAAAATAGGAAAAATAAAATTGTCTTTTTCTTGATATGCTAAAGTGGACAAGTAAAAGTGAATTTTATTTTTAGTATAATTGACAAGTAAAAGTGAACGGAGTAAGTACAAGATTAGACAAACTTAGAAATTAATCACATTTAGTTGAGTGCAAGTAGCACACGCACACAGATTTTTTCTCAAAAAAAAGTAGAACACAGATTTTTTCTCAAAAAAAAGTAGCACACACAGACGGTATCTGTAGGCATGACACTGATGATTGTTGTGCTAAAATGGGATGAAATAGACAAAATCATATGAAATAAAGCTGTCTTCTCCAGGATTACATGCAATTTTAGCTAAGAACAGAACAAATGAAAGTAAAGGGTCCATATGAAGGATAAAACAACTCTGTGTGATTAAGACTTCATCTTATTTAAGTTTGATATTTGTCAAGATTCTGTCTAGTTTTGGAGAATCTCTAGTTCGAAAGAGCACTAAATATATTGGACGATTTGTCCAAATTGCCGGGAATAGAGATAGAGGATTCATATATCCGTCCCCTACTAGTTTGATAGACATAGTTGATTGATTGTTGATATTTTTAGTATTCAAGATCATAACTTTGCCTTGTGGGCTGCTCTGTGTAGAAAGTAAGCCAATCAAGATGTATGGGAGGAATCATCATTATGTGAAAACTAAATCAAAATGTTGGACAAGTCAACTTCCTTTTAATCCAGTTATTCCAAATCCCCCTCCCCCCACACACACACACACAGAGGAAAAGGAAGAATATAAAATATAAATGTCGAACAGAGAACCTATTTTGTTTTATGTTTGATTGGTCTACAATAGAGGCTATATTTTTACTAAGAAGATTGATGGAAAATTATAAGAAGAAAAAGAATCTAAACATGATATTTCGTCGACTTACAGAACGCATATGATAGAGTCCCAACTCCCAAGAAATGTCCTTTGGTTGGTAATGGAAAAGAAAAGAATTCATATCAAATATATGAATATCATAAAGGATATGTATGAAGGAGCTGTTACAGATGTGAGAACAGTGGTAGGAACAGAGGAGTTCCCCTTACCATGGGTTTGCACCAGGGCTCTACGTTAAGCCCGTACCTATTTGTGCTTGTTATGGACATATTAACCAACAGGATGAGATACCATGAAGCATGCTCTTTGCAGATGATATTGTGTTAATTGATGAAATTGATGAGGGTGTCAATCATAGGCTCGAGCTATAGAGAAGTACTTTAGAGAGTAAGAGTTTTAAGATAAACAAAAGTCAGTGTTTTAAAAGTGAAAAGTGCGAAAAAACAAAGAGGCTCATGATTCTTAAAGCAAAAAGTGAGAAGTATAAAGCGCACACTTCTTTGAAGTGAAGCGGACGACTTATCAAATATTAAAAATATCAAACATATAATAATAATGAATTTGCAAGTGAAATAACTAATTTTAGCATCCAATATATGTGTCAATATTAGTTCTAACTTCTCAAAGTTGCAATTCAAATAACTGACCGTTTCTTGTTTGGATCACCATCACCTTGCACGTCATTGCTTGAAGGTCTGCCTATCTGAAGCACATGACTTCACCTATAAAGCCCCAATGCCTCGCTTCACATTGCATCATCCCCCTAAGCAACGAAGCAATGACTTTTAACAACACTGGTAGGAGTAAGACAATACATGCATGAGAAGTTTAGACAGTGAGATAGGAGTGAAGTTAAATGTCAGATTAGATGAACTTGAGGTTCAGGTGCCTAAATATAGGCAATTTAGATATAGGCTCAATAATCCAGGAGAATGGAATGATAGATTGATGTTCACATTGGATTAATGTAGGATGGTTGAAATGGACGAGTGCCACAAGAGTGAATTTAAGTGAATGTTAGGCTTCTAAAGCCCAATATATCCACAAGAGGAGTGTCTAGAAATGCAAATGTTAAGATGGATGTATGCTCCTACAAGAGTAGATAAAATCATAAATGATCACATCTGTTAGAAGGTGCAAGTAGCGTGTATAAAGGATAAAATAAGAGATGTCGCTTTGACCATGTGTTACATAGTCCTTGAACATGGTGTTTGAAGGTGCTAAAAGAGGAAAATGTAGACCTAAAATTACATGGAAAAAAGTTATCTCAATAGATTTAGAACATGTTGGAATCGAGGCAGATCTAGCAAAAGATAGAAAACATTGAAAATTGAAAATCTGTATATCTGATACCAATTAGAAGGTAGTGCTTACTTGAAAGGCTCTTTGGGGTTGTTTGATTCAAAACAAGATTATCCTGGGATTATAACCATGACAGATAATCCCACCTTCCATGTGGGTAGATAATACCATGATTTTGGTAGGAATGAGGAATCTTATCCTGATTTTCTCTAATACCTACAGGCTACAACCAAACACTGATAAATTTACTCCCAAATTTTATACTGGGATAACCCCGTAATCCCTGTAGCCAAATGACCCCTTAGTATATTAAAGATGTAATCACTGGAGTATATTAGAAATATAATCCTTAAGTATGGAATATTGAAATACATTATCAACCCAAATAGAGCATTTATGACATTGAGGATTCTCAAAGCCGCCCTCAACTTGAGGTTGTGTCACAGCAGTAGTTGTTGAAATGTTGCACCGACAAAATGGATCAAGTCATGACAGTTACAGAGAATGGCTAATTGTCATACTTATACATGGGATCTATTATTTGTAGCCTCAGCTTTGACACCCAGTCAAATTGGCGAAACTTGCATGGATTGGGTTAGTATGGACTGTGGAACTGTCCTCCACTGAAATGACTTAGCTTGGCTTTGTTGCCATTTTTAGGTTTTATTTTACAAAAGACAAGCAGTTCTGAGCTTCAAGTGAGCAATAAGTGTACATTTTCTACATTCGTAGTGTTTATTCAAATAATATATTTTGCCTTTATTTTTGGATTTCTTTATTTCATTCATTGTTCAGTATTTCTAAAATTGAATTTGTCCTAATAGTTTCTTGCATATGGATGTCGCACTACACTCGTCGCAATATTCACCAATTTTAAATTTCATATGAATGCAACCAGTATGTGGAATAATATATGTTCAGCTTAACATAATGATACCTCACTAATTGAACTCTAACCTATAGTTACTAATTTTTTAGTGGGTGATGTTTTATTTTTTCAAAATGAATAAATAGGTCACATAAATGGCAATATTTACTTGATCACCAAAAAGATAGAAGATCACAAATGCCAAAACCAAGTGCTTTGTTGGCAACTATTGATAAAATATTCATAAGTTGGTAATCATTTCTACTTGTGCAAATTTAGCCCAACCCACTAATTTGACAGCCCTAGTAATCATTCTAGCCCTACTTTGCTGTGGACTTCTTATCCAATAAAATGAATGATTGTATTAAATCAATCCTTCTCGTTGTTTGTTCTATTTGAATTTTTGACAATCCTTTTTTCTTTTTGTTTTCTGTGTGGCCAGGCTATGATAATATTGGGGCTTTTGGTGTCTGGTGAGTCTCTAATACTAATAAATTGCATTAATTTTTTGTTATTGATCAGAAAAGATTTCTACATGTGAAATTGCTGCAAATATTTAATATTTTCTCAAGATGTTCATATGTTGTTAGAAAGCGAAAATCACCAGTCAATTTTTTCTAAGC
This sequence comes from Solanum tuberosum, assembly GCF_000226075.1. Taxonomy (NCBI): domain Eukaryota; kingdom Viridiplantae; phylum Streptophyta; class Magnoliopsida; order Solanales; family Solanaceae; genus Solanum; species Solanum tuberosum. The sequence goes on along the minus strand of NW_006238936.1, from coordinate 219,077 downwards.
GGCTCTTTAATTTGAATGCTGGCATTATAATGTAACTTGTATTTGACTCGAATAGAATTAATTGGGGAAATGCGTAAGACCTTGACTTATAGCTCTCTTAAAACTTGAGCATACCCCTGCTGGCATTTTGATAACCTAATTTTCTCAAACATAGGCCAACAATCAAGTATATGCTATGCATAACTATTTATCCAAAAAAATTTACTATACATAACTATCAACAATGCAAAATATAGTGAATGGAGTTCCATATTCATGAAAACCGGATTGGAATGATGCATGGTGCGGAGCCAAGACAAGCTATCTTATACTAATAATAAGAAAGGGTTATGGGTCTCCGACCCTTGTAAATAGATGCTTTCTTCAGTCTCTATTTGGCAAAGATGTATATCTTCTCTTCTTTCTTTTTTTTGGGTGCTACATGGCTGCTATTGCAAATGACATAAATGCCATGATCGACTTGTTGAGCTCATTACACAATTTGTAATGTAGCCTCCTCTTGTACCTATTTTTCAGCATTCTCTTATTGTTGAAGTTAATATACTTACCTTTAACAATCAGAAAAAGGGAGACGGAGAAGAACTTAGAAGTTGCAAAATAAATAAATAAAAAGCTTTCAGTGTAGCCGGTGTATTCCCACAAGTGGGGTCTGGGCAGGGCCATAGATTCTTTGATAAGACTTCAAGAAGTAGAAGAGGAGAAGCTAAAGTGCTATATGTAACTACCTTACCAGCTTTTCTAAAAGTATTCATCCGTCTCATGAACTGCAAATCTTTTCACACCAAACATCATTTGCTCCCTCCAGCTTTTCCATTGTGAACATCTCTTGAAATATTAATATGTAGTTATATACTTTAGTATTACCTGTGTATAACTTTGCTTTTATTATGAGAATGATGTTGTTAGTATAGAGCGATCTTTAGTCTAGCAATTCTAAAAGTATTCATCCTTCTCATGAATGGAATTTTTTTTTCTCACCAAGCATTTTTTGCTGCTCCCCCCAGCTTGTTTCATTGTGAAAGTCTCTTGGAATATTAACATGTATTTGAGTATTACATGCGTAAATTATCTGCAAATGATGTTAGGATTAAGCTATGTTGCATCTCTGATGAAATGCCAACACATTTGAACGTAGGATTTCAAATAACCACCACCTTGGTTGTGTGTATTGCAGTGTTTCTGATTATTTGTGTGACAAGAGTTGCAAAGGCCGCTTTAGAAAAAGCACTGGCTGAAAATGAAGACATTGATGACATATTGTCAATACCAGAGCTACCAACTGTGGCTGATTCAGCTGCACGTCTCGACCAGCCCCTTATAATAAAGATAGATTCTGCTCAAGACAATCATGAAAAATAGGACTGGTATTTTGTAAATTTCATACTTGCGCTATGGCTATAGGTATCATTTCTTATTGATGATTTTGACATCCCTTTGGTGAAGAAGCTTTTTCATAGTCTTCATTTGTACAGGCAGATCATACAAATGGACGTAGTTTGGACAAAAATTGAATTTTTTAGTTTCTTTTTGGGGCTACTTCAAATCTACAAGTCTTGGATTACCATTACCACCAGTGTAATAAACCCCGGGAAATAATTTTCTTCCTTTACGCGTACCCTTAGTCTACTTCTCAAACCCATAAGAACCCTTTATCATGTTCTTGGATTGGACTTGATAAAGCACTTGCTCCTTATATTCTCAAGAGAAAACTAAGACAACTAGTTGAACTTTAAACTCAGTTGTGCATCTGTTTGTGACAGTCATTTTATTGGAACTGAAACTTATGCAATGTCTTACCAAGTTACTTTTGGATCCATAGAGTGAGCAACTGGTGAAGGCAACTATGGTTGGCCTTGAATTGGTTCGTTTCATTCTGGATGGATGGTCATTCAACTTTTACTTTATTTCACGAAAGTCTAAACTATTTTTTGTAACGAGAAAGGATCACTCACTCAACTTTGCCTAAGTATCACACGAAGTTAACGATAGAACCTTTATCTCCTTACTTGGGAACAATAACATATGAATTTCAAAAAAGCAGTTCATGTTCTTGCACTAGGCATGTTACATTTTATCAATAGAACCATGTGGGAACACAAGAAGATACTTTTAACTACTAGCACTACAATATTTTTCCTCTTTGTATATCAACAAACATCATAACAAGGGCACTAAAGTTTTTGGTGTGGCCTAATATTTAGTAGTACTTTTCACCAAATGGCTGGTGGGTCAGGACCACAGTCAAGTCAAGTTCCAATATCTTAAAAAAAGAATTGGCAATTCTGAATTCTTTGCCTGCCGCTGAAGTTTCACCAGAAAGAGGCTAAAGGTGCTCTTGTTAGAAATTATAATTATTAAAGTTAAAAAAAGATTAAAAAAGCACAAGCATAATCATGACAGATAAAGCAAAATTATTTGAAGCCTAATCCATAATTCACTATTAAACAATTCTTGCTTTTCTGACCCCAAGAAAGTTGCTTTTATCTTGTTATAGTCCAAATTATGTGGTACCTTAGAAATGAAGATTGGACATTGTTGTCAAGAAAATGGACATTTTTCTTAAATCCCCTTCAAACACCTTAAGATTTTTGGCCTACACTATATCATCCTAATAAGCCTATCATACTACTTAAATGTTGTTTAATTTTTTTTAAAGTTTTAGGAGGCACTTCTTAATCACTGAAAGATACAGGTGTCTTTATGAAATATCATATTTTATATAAATTATGTCACTCCTTAATAGAAAATAATATGTCATAGTCTCACAGCTAATAAACTTAATTATAACTAGTAGTAAATTTACAACCACCTACTCTATTAGCCTAAGAAATTTGCTAGTCTTTTCCCAACTTATTTTTCCTGAATGGGCCAGGGCTCCGGAGGTACATAAAGACGGCCTTTCGGTGTTTTGGTGATACAAATAAAGAAAAGATGATGGATAATCTAAGGTTGCGTAAGACCTGATCTGCTTTCTAGTTAAGCTTCTTTGAGCAAGCTAACTCTTTTAAGTCCACTAATGTCTTTTAAACACCTTCCTCGGAGAAAGCAACCTAATGGGAATAGCTTCAAACCAAAGCAACCCTCCATTCCGGATGTAGAAATGGTTGACAAGCTCACGAACCTCAACCGAATTTGCTTCATTTTACTCAATCCAAAAAAGTTGGCAACTCAATCATAGATGTTGAAATCATTAATGACGAAAAAATCCGTACTACTGAATAGTTCGTCAGCAGAGATATTCCCACAAATACCTTTTTTTCCTCCTAGCATAATTATAATTATTCTATTAGCACAACATTAAATGGTTAACAATTTACACTATTAGTTTTATCATAATCACCGTAAAATATAGATGTCTTTAATAAATATCATATATTATATATATAAATCATGTCACTCTTTAAAATCATGTCATAGTCTCACAGCTAATAAACTTAATTTCTCTCACTCCCTAACCAAAGAGTTACTACATTTTCAATGGCCCACAAATCCAAGAATATCAGAATCAATTAGTAGGCAAAGTTTGGAATATATAGCAATTGGCTGAAAGTTACACTAAATATATGATGACTATTTGCTTTATCTAGACCCTTTAAAAAGCTAGCCTTGGTGACCAAAAAAAGACTCAACTTGTTGCACATAATGAAATGGAGAGTGGTGGTAATTTTAGCCTTGTGTCTTTAGTGAAATGCTTCAATGGGTGCAAAGATCAAGCTCAAGTCTCTAGTTTTGGAACAAGGATTTGGAATTTTAGTGATAAATCAATTGAATTGCAAATAAGGGTTGGTTCAATCTTGAAGAAAGTTCATACATTGAAACCAGGATCATCAAAGAGGCTAAATTCCAAGAAAATTTACAAGGCTTATATGCCTAGTAATAATAATTATTATAAAGGTGGAGTTAAGAGTTTACTTTATTATTATGATGAATCTTGCCACCCTTATATTTGGATTAATGATACTGGTTGTGATTTTTCAAGAATGGTGAAACAACAATACATAAGTCTTGAAGATTTGAGGGATTGTTCTGAGCTTAAAATATTTAGAGATCATCAAAGAGGTTGCATTTCTGTTAGGAAGAAACCAAGAACAGAACTTTGTTGATTAAGTTCTTCTTTCCTGTTGGAGCGCCACCCCCGAATGCGCAATTCAGATTTAATCTAGACTTGTCCGTACACTGGCTGGGAAACAAAAAAAAAGTGTTCTTCTTTCCCTTTTGCTTTGTAAGACAACATTTTTCATAATTAAAAATTTGTGATTTGAATGCTTTAAGTGCTATGGTTGATCTATGTACTTGTAAAAACTAAGACATGTAGATTGTTGAGTGATTTTTTTTTTTGGCCTCAAATTTCTTATTTGTAATTGTTGATTAGCATCTATACTTAGAATGGATTACTTGACATGTACATTGTTTTATAGTCTATTAATGCCAGTGTTTATCTTTTGATTTGTATGATCTCTTTTCTTTCCCTTCCCTTCTCCATGTAATGTTTTTTCCTTTCTAGAAAAGCTCCATGAGAGTATTTTGTCAACAAATTGAAAGAGGAAAGACAAACAAAAAGTTTCTATTGTAGGGTGTTTTTTTCTCTTCTTATTGTATCATGTTTCAATTTTGACAACTTAATATTAACATATTATAAAAAAGGAGTCCTTTTTTCGAAAATGTGAATTCTAGTTGTACAAAGTATTATCCTAATTGAGCTAAATCAGATTTATATACAAATATTTTATAGTACATCTCCTCTTTCGATTAAAATATTCAAAAATATCTCAACATTTAATTAAAACTACTATCCATAAGTTCAACAAACTAAATAAGAATCGAATTTAAAAACATCAATAAATACATTATATTTGTCAAAATCGTATGCGAAATTGTTCCATATTAGCGTTAAAATAAAAACAGTCAAAGAAGAAAAAAAAATCTAGAATTCATTACTGTAACACCTCACAATTCTACTCTTAGAATCCGAATTTGTTGTCGTTAGTGTGTCAACTTCGGTCGGGTAATATACTACTTGTTTATATATGTTAAGGTCCATTCCTAAGTATTATAAATGTTTTGAATGTGAGTTAAGGTCATAATGAGCATTTAGCATAAAGTCGAGTTAAAAGGTTACCTAACGATTAAGTTTTTCCGTGTAAGTTCATTCAAGGGTCATCTTCAACCAATCATACCTCCTAACATATGAAGAGTTTTGAGGCTTAATACCAACTAAATGAAAGGCCTTGAAGTCTTCTTTCAACCATTTTAATCGTTCGTCAATTTAAGTTATGTGCTAAAAGTTGAGCCCATTTATTTGGGCACTACATGTTCTGCGCAAATCGACGCGCGAAGTGGACGTTCATTGCGCGACAAGGTCAGGTTACCGTTAAGGTTGCGCGAAGTGCCGTGCGAACTAAGCTTCAGTTGCGCGATCACGCGCGTTACTTTGTAATTCTTTTAATTTTCTCTTCTTTCACATTTTAGGATGGCGTTTATGTCTTTTCCTCATCCCAAAACCCCGCCCATGACTATTAATTTCTCCCAAAATCCAAAATCAATAAGTTTTCATTATTTCAACCCTCTCATTATCAAAAACATCTACGCTCTAGAACTTCAAGAAATACCAAAGCTAGGGTTTTAAGGCTTCCAAGCAAGTTTTTCTTCAAGAACCTTGTTCTTTCAGGTATGTAAGGCAACTCACACTAATGGACTAAGTTCTTCCCTACACCCTACATCTAAATTCAGTCATTAAAATATTATGTTCAGAGTTTTATTTGTAGTCTCTTGAAAATCGAATTCAGTTGTGTTTCTTATTCTGAGTTATAATTCCTTAAGTGTTGAGATTTTGATTTCTATTAAGCATATTGAATTCGTAGTCATGTTTATAGAGATTATTATAAGAGATTTCTTATACATTGATTTCAGACTTGAAAGATGAGTCCAGAAGTATACCTTTTAAATGCATGCTTTGAAAGGAATTTTTAAAGAAAGAATAAAATGGTTTCATATTTACTATTTGAAAGTTGATAAAGAGAAAGAGTATAATTGATTTTCTGAAAGGTACTGCAGCAAAGCAAAGTGAAAGTAAAGTAAAGAAAGTTCTCTCATAGGACTATTGAACATATTGATATTGATGTTTTTGGGAGTAGTATCGAGCACCAAATTGGGTAAGAGTTTATTTTTCACTCAAAGCCCATAAAACTACATAGCTAGCGTAGGATAGGATCACATCAACTTTTTGGGCGACTCCTCATTGCCTCAAGAAGGCTTATTGGATGAATTTCGTAGTTATAGTTAGCATCCTATACCCTGACAAAGTATATGATGACCCTTGCAATATGGGTGAAACGTTGTATCATTGCTAGGCTCATAGTGTTAGTTGTCGGTTAGAGAAACTCTCCACAGAGTAAAGTTTTCTATTCTCATATTGCTTTTATTGCATATCTTATTGTAAAGTACAAATGGTTTTTCACTACTTGTTCATATATTGTTTTACTTGATATGTATTCAGTCATTAGTTCAGTTATTATTTTATTCAACCATATTACATACTCGTACATTCAACGTACTGATGTCTTCGACATGCATCTTTTTATGATGCAGATTCAGGTATTTAGGATCATCAACATGCATTACGTTGAGATTACTTCATCTACTCGTCAGCTTTTGGTGAGACCTCCCTGCTTTCGGAGGACTCCATTTTATTACTATATAGTAGTAGGATTTTGAGAGGCGTCGTGGTTTTTGTCCTGACATTAATCTTTAGATAGTAGAGACTTCATGAACAGACAGAGTTAGAAGGTTTCCAATATTTTTCTTAGAATGTTTTATTAAATATTTACTATTTATATTAAGTATTTTTAGATGTTGTTTTAAAAGTTCTCTAAATGCTTTAAATGCTCATAGATTAAAGCTTCTGTGTATTTTGTTGAGTCATATGTGTCATAGTCAGCCAGACCAAGGGTTTGCTTGGGGACCAATAATGATTATCGAGTGTCAGCCACATCCAATGTGCAGACTCGAGGCATGACAATTACAATCAATTTTCAATTGCTACTGTCGTATTGAATAAAAAAGATGATAAAACTAGTGAAAATTTGTTTCCCATCATTAGTTGTTTTTTCTGTGTTCTTCGTGTGTCCATCTTTTTCGTGGTTTTTTGGAGTGTATATATATATATATGATCTTATACCAAAATAACCTTGAAAAGATGGATTGAAAATCTTGCACAATTATACCTTACGCGTCGCGGCTTAGGTCGCGCCAAGCCAAATTCTCAAGCCATGATTTTTATGTTTCTCCTGCATCTTTGCTCCTCGAACTTAGACATTCTCTCGATTAATTTGACCTCTACTCAAATTTCAAGGTGTCAAGGTTCTATTTTGGCTCCAAAACTATTTTAAAAATTTTAAAATTAATCATACAATTAAAAAGTGTCGTCATAAGCATCAAACATAAAATATTATGGTTGAACCACAATCAAAGTGACAAATAAAGCAAAAATATAGCTAAAAACTCATGTTATGACCTACCATCAACACTCCCACACACTTAAATCATTGTTCGTCCTTGATCAAACTACACACAAGAAGAGAAATATTTTTTAACACTTTTTTCAATTAGTTTTGCCAAGAACATTTGAAATAATTCAAGCACCTTGCTGTAACCTGTAAGCCTCAAAACTCGACTCTCACACATGCTCATTTACTTTAATAAAAAAGTCGAGAACATCATCTTCTTTTTCTTGCAAATTATGTACCCCTCACCTCATAAAAGAGCATTTCTAGTCAGAGAGAGAAAATACTAAGTATTAAATAATTATTATGTCACACCTCAAACTTTAAGAGTGTAACTGACTCTTGATGTCAAAATTTAGGCTTGAGCCGATCCTATTGAACCATTTGTCAATGCTGCATATATATAGAAGTCACATGCGATCAAGAAAATAAATAACTATTCACAATTTCTCATTATATTATCTGATATAATTTCTATCAAAGTACCTCTATTAGGCATTCTCACATATAATATACACTTGAGCATCATATTCTAGATTTATTCTTCAATTCAAAGTAGGATAATGTATTTATACCATCATCTAAAATTTTAGTAATTTCTCCATCGATTGTTTTCCTATTTAACAATCTCATCATGGTAAAACCTCAAAGTAATCAATTTAAACTACAATTTAACAATTTAAAAAATAGTAAAAGCATATCAATGTTATATGAAAGCGGAACTCTTGACCACGATCAAAACAACAACACATTCCACAACCAAAAACTCATGCTATACTACAATAATAAGTCTCACAATTTCTTTTATTACATATTAAAGTCTTCATTATTTATTTAAACTGTAAATTGAAAAAAAATTAAAGACCAAAAAATCATATCTCAAATCGCATGAAAAAAATATAATGAGATATAAGGCTTCCGTTTAGTTTTAAAATGGTGAAATAGATTGTAACATACTAGATTTTTTAAAATCAAACATGCTTAAATTATAGATTGAGATAAAAATGTTTATCTTGCACTTATAGATTGAAATCACTAAATGTCTTTGATTATGCCATTGAAACTTCGATTAACGATATAAAGATGAGGATGAACTATGAAACACTATGAAATCGGATGAATATTGAAGCTATCTATTCAATCTAAATAGTCAAAAATCAATCTTTTAGAGTTCTTATTCGATAAGATAAAGTAGATTTTATAGGTGAAGCGAAATGAAATGAATCGAAACTTAAAATATTAAGATGATAATTATATAATGAAGGATAATTATTTTATTTATAATATGTTAAATCATCAGAAACACATGTTTTCTGCTCAATTTATTAAATTTGAATCTGATTTTTTGAAATTCACTTTTAATGTGTATAAAAAAATAAAAATTCAATTACTTAACTTATCCAAGCAATTTCAAAATGCATTTGATGTCTTTTTCCATAAAAAAAGAAACTCTTCTCAACCAAACTTTGACAAATTGTATTAGAATAATCTTACCTAAAAAAAATAAAGTTTCAAAAAAAAAAAAACAAGAGAGAGAAAAGGACAGAAGGAAGGTCACTGTTATTTCCCAAGAGAGAGAGAGGCATTTGTCACTCTAAAGTCCCAACAGTCCAAACAGAGCTGAGCTGCGGTGGTGTGTGGCGGAGAACGGTGGAGCAAAATAGTGATGGGCGTTTCACAGAGCAACAACAGAAGAAGAAATCATAACTGGAATGCTTATTATTCCTACCCTTCTTCTTCTTCTTCTTACTCTTACTACTCCTCTGACCCTCCTTACCACTCCCACCCCCCTCCTCCTTTCCCTTTTCCACCTCATCTCCTCCCACCCCCACCCCCACCTTCTTACTCCTACCCCTCTACCTGCCACTGCACTAATCCTGTAGTGGGTAGGTCTGTTTTTACTCCATATCATAACAATGATTGGTCTGCCTCTTACCTACCTCCTCCTCCTCATCATCAGGTGGTGGGGATGGTGACCCCATCACCTTATGTTGAGACCCAACAAGCTAAGAAAGTTAAGAGTGGTGTAAATGTGCATAAAGATTCGTTAAAGCTTGAGATTGATGAGCGAAACCCAGATCGCCATTTGGTTTCTTTTGTCTTTGATGCTCTCTTTGATGGAAAGTAAGTGCTCTTTTCCATGATTTGCTTGATTTATTGAATTGTAGATGTTTTTGAATTGCGTTGTTGTTTGAAAAATGATGTTAATTGGGAACCCAGTTGAGCTGATTGATTTGGGTACTGAAAATGAAAAATGAGATGTGGTAGCCCAATTTGAATTTGTTCCAAGTGAATTAGTAAATACCAAGAATGAAAGATGAGATCTTTCTTTCTTTTTGTAGTTTTCTTGTTAAGGAAATTAGGGCACCTCACTTAAGCCATGCTGTTTATACGAATGTGTGATTTGTCGGATCTCCTTACCGTGTAACGTCTTTACTTCTAGCTGATGGAAGTCTATGTTTTCTAAGAAGATTCCAAGATCCTCTTTATCTTAAGTTTAGAGTTAACAGATTATCCAACTGGGGAAGAAAGATTTTCTTGCTTGTTATGCCGCTAAATGGATGTTGCTTGGCTCTTTGCTCTTACTCTGTGGCCTTACTATTGCGAAAAATTGAAGTTATATCTGCAGATTCATTAGGGTATTGTATCTTACTTTTGAATTGGTGAAGTCTAGTGGGCTAATGGTTACTGGTTTAAGAAGTTATATTATTATTCATTACTTTACCTTCTCAAAGAAAAAAAGATGTTATACTATTATTCTTGTTTCTTAGTATTGCTATCAAGTTACATTCCTTAATGAACATGATTCTAAGATAACTAGCTCCCGTAACTTCAGTAAGATACTGCTCCGGAGTTTCCTGTTGCTATCATATATAGAGCTTTTTGACTAAAGAAATTTTGAAGCAAGAGATCCATATAAGCAATATTGACTAGTAGAGATTAAATTTAATTGTATAGGTATGCATATGTTATGTCCTGTGTTTTCTTGGAGTTCTTTTAAGTTGATTAGAGATTAATCTAGTTTTTATGGAACCCCAGTTTGTCTTAAAAGACAATTAAGTGGTTGGAACAAAATGGACCCAAGTGCAACAGAATGGATGTAACCGATTTATATAGTTGACCCCTACTAGTTTGAGTAATTGAGGGTGTGGTGTAATAGTTGTTACTGAAGTAATGTCAAGTGAACAAAATGACTCCTCTCTTGCTCCTTCAATTATCCTTTTGAAAACATCTTTAACTACTTGATGCTGCATCTGTGATTGGAAGATCATCTGAGCTTGTCTGTGTCACTGTTTTGTTTTCTGTTATTATTTTTGATAAGCAAACAACAACTTTTATTAACTTAGCTTGCCAAACATTAGAATTCTGATGGATTTGTACAAAACGTCTGCCAAAATTACACTGCTTCTATATCTTGTAAATTAGCTTGGCTTGCACTATACTTGTGTAATTGCTCTGGTTTCTATTATGTAATTTAATATGGGAATTGGCTACCCTTCTCTCTATGTTTAGCAATTATGCGACTGATCCAAGAACGAATAAGGGGTAGAATCATTACAAGAGCAATAGTATAGAAACTAGTGTCAAAGACCCCATTGAGTTTGAGTCTGAAGTCTGAACAACTCACATGAAATAGATGCGGGAAGATATAAAACTCAAAAGTGATACACAGTACTCCCTGCTGTATAGTTTCAAGTTTGGTAGCTGTATGTAAGTTTTGTTTTATCCACTTGTGTCTCAATGGATTGAAGTGCTCCAATTTGGCCTCTAAATTAAATAATATCCTTATACCAATGATTTTGGTCAAAATTTACAGACCCACACGTACTTAGCTCACATGAGCTATGCTATACCCATTACAGATCAAGAGAGATTGTGGATTGGGGATCATAGGTTTGTAATCGAAAAGAAAAAAGTAAAAGAAAATAAAAGGTAAGAAGTTATAGAGGCCTAAAGTTTTTCTCTTGTAGACCTTGTAGTGGACTTGAAGTTGAATTGCTTTACCCAAAAAGTGACGTGGTAGAGTTTGAAGTTCGGGATTATGCAAATCTTGATTTTTGTTCATTGTTTAATTGATTAAGATCTTGTTGAGCGAATTAAGTTTGTTTTAATGGGACTATATTGCATGACTTTCTTCACTCAAGTACTTTTTGAAGTTTCAGAAAAAAGTTCTCTTCGAGTTCAGCATGATGAATTTGTTATGAACAAGTTATTTAGAATCATAGAATGGATGAAGTGGATAGGAATAGAGCAGAATAAATACTGAAGATTCATATGGCGTATCCCAATTAAAACGGGAACAAGTCCTACTTCTTGTTGTTGACTGCATGCTTCTTTCTTATAAGAAGTTGGTAATTGCTTTGTTGTTTTCCTTCAAGTACATATGAACCTTCCTTGGACTCAAACTCTTTTGTTTGTCCTAATGAATTGAAAATCAACAAAGGCGTTCATCACTTGTAGCTTTTTAAATTTTTTTTTTTTGATAATCTAATTGCTCTATTTTGAAACCTATCGACTTTGCAAGGAAATGCTCGTAGTATCCCTGTCATTGATAGTTAAAACACATAAAACTATATTCTCTAGATGGAAAAGTATCCTTAAATAGTCAATAGAGATAGTAACAGAACTCATAGTGAGTTGTGATTCTCATGTATGGGCCCTAAATATATTAGCCATTTCCCTTATAAACCCGTCTTTTGTTATGCTGTATTGTTTTTAAGCCACACTTTTCTTTAGTTCTTACTACTTAATTTGTTTTCTTGACTTGAAGCATCATATATTCGTAATTACGTCTCTCAAGTGCCAAAAGTGAAGTGACATCCGCATTTGTGCAACATTATTAATAGTGGTTAGATCATTGAGTAGTTTTTAAAGCACAGTTTTGCACTTCTATTAACGATGAAGTCTTTGTCATTTGGTTCTCCTCCAGATGTGCCATCTATGGGATATGACATATGTGGCTTGATATAGTGGCAAACGTATCCATTAAAGATTATGCTCTGTTAAGAGGATTGTATCTTAGCGTCTTTCTGGTCCCTGTTGTCACAAAGGAATAAGCTAAATAATCTTAATAGACGTGAAGGCTAGAAAATGATTAGTACACTCCATTTCATGGATGTAAAATCCCCTTCTTTTTTAACTTTTTCAGTTACCATTATCAAAAAAAAAAAAAAAAAAATTTCTCTTGTGTGTAGATATGGTAAAACCGGCCACACCAAAATCCAAACCTCTATCTAAAAGTCCAACAATAGCCCTTCCCTTGGGGATGGTTTTCTCAAATATCTCCTTTTGAGGCGGTTAAAGAATGACAAAAGTTCCACATCGGTGGTTAATGAGATGGGTGGACTCCTTATAAGGCTTGGGTAATCCTCCTCTCTTTGAGCTAGCTTTTGAGGTGTGAGTTAGGCCCAAGACCTAATTTAACATGGTATCAGAGTCATGGTTCAATGATGGAGCCAGGTTAGAGATGGGTGTTCATCTTGGCGGGTGTAATTCTAGCCGCAACCTTTTTGACAGTAATGAAGATTTTTGTTGGAGAAATTGTTTCAGAGAGGTGTCAAGACGTAGATTTGATGGAGGAGATTATGGAGAAGAGATGCAAGATCCTAAAAATTATGTGAAGAAGGTGGACAAATTTATTTTGACAGAAATTCAGGCCAAGGAGGAGATTTGTTGGGTATTAATCTCCCTGAGTTTCTTACCATAAATAGGTTTTCCTTTCAGGAAAAGGTTTTGGATTAGCTAGTCCTTTTCTGGTAGGAAAAGGTTTAAGACTCTATAAATAGAGGCTTGTACCTTCTAACTTAATCAGCATTCACAATATAGTCTTAACGGCTTTGAGAGTTTTGGTTAGGGGAAAATTTGTGGGACACAAGCTTGATACGTTATCACTTGTGTGAACCTCCCATGTATTCCGAGTGAATTGGTTGAGGTTATTTCTCTCTATATTTTGTACTCATCTCTATATCGTGGATTGCTCATCTCCTTTGTGGACGTAGGTCGATTGACCGAACTACGTTAAATCTTTGTGTCTTTTGGTATATTTCTCGTTTGTCTTCTTACTCGTGGTCTTTCGAGGTTTGCTTTGCTAACTTCCGCATTACACCTGCTTATTTCAGTCCTAACAAGTGGTGTCAGAGCAGGGCTCGTCTCACCCAATGATGGGGGTTCCAAAATCAAAATTGCCCATGCACCAGATGCTAAGCACTGGGCGTGAGGTGGGGTGTTAAAGAATGACAAAAGTCCCACATTGGTGGTTAATGAGATGGGTAGACTCCTTATAAGGCTAGGGCAATCCTCCTCTCTTTGAGCTAGCTTTTTGGGGTGTGAGTTAGGCCCAAGACCTAATTTAACAGAGGCCACTGGCAAGTGTTTATATTTTGTCCCGATTGTAAAAATCCTTGAATAACCCATGCATTACACAATCAGAAGCATGTGAACTACTGCTTTCAGACAACTTTAGATTATGATCTAATGTTTGGTCATAAATTTTCGTCTACAGCTTAGACCATCGGCTAAATTTCCCGATTGAACTTATGTGAATTCAACCCCACGGATAATTTTAGACAGTGGCGTGTAATGCTTGCACATACACTTTGAATTTTTTTGTCTATAGGTAGTTTAGTTTCTTCTACAACTTTAGGCCATCGTCGAAAGTTCCCAGTGAACTTCTAAAATTAATTTTTGAGATGTAATTAGAGGGACAAGGGTAATGTGTGATCTTAAATTCTTGAAAAGAAAGTGGCCTTGATTACTCTTTTTGGTTATAAAGCTTTAGGAAGAATTTACCAGTTTCAAAAGAAAAAAAAAACTTTACGAAGGCTGGGAAAAAGACATAGTTTTAGTTGGGTTGGAAAGGTTCCTAATCAGAATACAAGGGTCTAAAGCTTTGAAATTACTTGAGAGAAAATGCTCCCAAGCACGAAACGAGGTGATTTTCTAAAATCCGACTGACATCATGTAAGCTCATTAGTTTTTCTTCAATCTCTTCTGATTGATTAAAAGCATGGTTTGCGATTTCATTAACAAGTTTTAAAAAATTCTACCTAACAGCCGGGGATAAATCTTTTGAAGTCACTGAGGACATCTCTGGGGCTGAAATCTGGTTTGACTTGGTGGAGAGAAAGAGGAATTTCATGCACTTGTCATTAGCAACAAAGGGGAATAAGTAAGAAGGTGTTGATGTGGCTTTGTGATTTAATGCACCTGCCATCAGCAACAAAGAGGAATAAGTATGATATCTGGAAATTAAATGACCATATATTTTTTGAAAATGGTAACATTGTATTATATCACAAAAGTACTTGGGTTGTACTCAAACCTTATATACAAATGCACTCCAGACACTCCTACTCTATATCTATATTGAGTCTAAAACATCGACTATAGAGGCAGTGTCTTTTGAGTATAATTGAACATAACAACAAAATGCAGTTTAGTTTAACATCCTTCACACTATTTTCTATGCCTTCAAAACATCTGGAATTCCTTTCTTTCCAGATCGCCCACCATATTGAAGCAGGGATAATTCTCCATCTAGTTCTGTCTTTTGCAAGGGTACTTGCCTCCTCCCAGCTATACAAGGCCTCAGCAACACTCCTAGGCATAGTCCAGGATATGCCTTTAAGGCTCAAGAAAATCCTCCAAAGCTGCTGAGTGTATTTGCAGTGTAGAAATAGATGGTTTACAGTTTCTAAGGTTTCCCCACATAGGAAACACCTAGAGCATAAGGTTATCTCCCTTTTCATTACGTTATCCTGAGTCAAGGCAGCTTCCTTAGCTAGCAGCCAAATAAAGCATGAAACTTTGTGTGGGATTCTACACTTCCATAATTGGAAATTAAATGACCATATATGCAACTATTTTTATCTCAAAAGTACAACAGTTGTGGCAGAGCCATTAGTGTAGTAGTAGTTCAAGGGGAGAGGAGATCAATTATTGGTCCTGAACTGTCCCTGAACAAAGGATGGGGAGATATAGCAGCAAAAGTTGAGAAGTTCATGCTCAAAGGTGCAGTGAACCCAGTCGTCAGACAACTGTTGAATCAGAACATCTCTTATGCTGATATAGCCACTCAGAGTAAATGGCAGGCAAAGAAGGGGAATCTCATTTTCGAATATCAGAGTGAACGTATCTGTGGTACTTCTGTAATCATGGAAAATGACTTGCTAAGCAAATGTCTAGTAAGGGGTTATTCAGCGAGGCTGGAAGCTCCCACTCAGTCAGAATTGTGAAGATAGTAGCGGCTAAATGGAAATTAGCTTTTGGTGTTCAGTTATACCTCAATGAACTGTAGTTTTTGTTTGAATTTCCTAATGGGAAAATTGCCGAACAAGTAATGCTAGGTGTGACTAGAGATGGAAACAAGAACCCCTTCAGCTGAAATGGTGGTGCCCAATTGCTTGTGCTCAGGAGAAAGCAATAACTGATTGCTTGTGGATCATGGTTGTCGGTCTACCTCTACATCTTTGGTCAAAGGAGGTTGTGAAGGAGATAAAGGAGAAATGTGGTGGATAGATCGAAACAGAGGAGGAGAATCTTTAAAAAACACACCTAAAATTGGGAAAATCGAAGTCAGAGGGTCACGGAGAAAGAGCCCAAATTTTGTAGAAGTGGACAATGATGGTTTAATTTTCAGCTTACCAATCTGGTGTGAATGTTTGTCGTTGGTGCATGAAGGTCGGAAGAATGACGAAGAAGACAACTGTCAAGCCTATGGCTATGCTTTGTGTAAAGTCCCATCCAAAGCCTGATATTATAGAGGGTAGGGTGGCTGAGCATGTAGGCCCACCGTTTTTAAAATTTTTGAACACCTAGATATACCTTTGGGGTGTGTAGGTGAACTGAATAATATTGGACTCAATTTAGGGGTTTAAACCAAATTTTGGACTCGGGTAGCAGGCTCAATTCTTTCTTAAAGAAGAAAGAGGTTGAGCCTGATTACGATTTGGGTAATAAATTTCCAGACTTCAGGCTCTTAACCGAGTTGGATTATTTACTTGAAAATAGTGAAGCTAACAACTTATATGATACACGAAGCTGTGACTCGCTTACGTGGGTAGAATCAGTAGTAGAAGCTCAAGGTCTAGTAAATTCTTGCAAATTACAGATGCTTCAAATATTAGACGGAGATGGTGAAGAGGATAGTGATGAAGAGATGTATGAGGGGGAAGGGGGTTTGGATAATCATGAGGACAATGGTTTGTGTGGAGCAATCACGCCAATTTTCAGTAGAGGGTATTCAATGGATATTCAGATTCAGCTAGCTGAGTTTCATGGGTGCAAATGGGAGGTGTGGTTGTTCCTGTAACTGGACAAGAAGAAGGAAGAGAAGCGAAAGGAAGCTAGCAATTCTACTCCCTCTACCCCAAAACCAAATGACCAGAATGAGGTGAAATATCTGTCGTTTGGAGATTAATTTAAAGATGGTTACTCAAAAAGTTTGAGTAAAACAAAGATGAAAACATGGAATACTCTCCCTTCGGCAGTATGGTGGACCATTTGGAAGGAAAAGAATGCAAGGATTTTTGTAAGCAAATCAGAATCTGTAGTTAGTACTAAATACATATGTTTATCTCATTTTTTGGTGTAACTTGGCAATTGCAAATGATATAGAGGCCATGATAGATTTTTTGAGCTCATTAATGGAGCTACCTCTTGTATATTCCCCACAGCACCTTCTGGTTACTGGACTTTTAATACAATACCTTTTAAATGATCTTTTTTTTTTATGACAAGGGAAACCCGCAGCCGTTATCCTTTGGGTGCGCAAAGGGTAAAAACCCCCTCTCCTATGCAATAGCTCGCAAACCACATAGGAGAGGTAACCCGCACTAGGCAAGCCTGGTGCGATGAGCTCGACCCAGAAAGCAAACCCCTTGCTTTCGCTGGCAAGGGATTTCGAACTTGAGACCTCCAACATGATAGTCCCAAGCTCAAACAGATGTTTAAATGATCATTTTTTTTTAAAGATGGTGGTTTGATAAACAGGGGAAGAAATAATTGGAATAATTCCCAGTGAAGATACGCATTATCTCATGGAAAGTATGGGGCTTGAGTGATATTGCAAAGAGGAGGATGATTAAATCTTTAATACAAGAGAGAAGGGCAGATATATATCGTATATCATACAGATGGAAGGGAAATATGATGTGATTGTCAAACAATTGTGCAACAATAGATTGACCGACTATATGTGGCTTTGTAGGCAAACGGGGACTTGGAGGTATCTTAGTGACATGGGATAAAAGGATGTGGAAGGGAGAGTTGGAACTCATTGATTCTCCACTGTTATGAGGCATTTATACTTAGGATAGGAGAAGCAATCGTGAATTCCCTTCAAGAATTGATAGATTTCTTTTCTTTGTTGGGTGGATGAATTGTTCAATAATATTAGACAGTCCTTACTCCTTAGGATTTTATCTAACCACTGTCCTATTTCTTTTAAGTGTGGAGTCTGGGATTTTCTAAATCATATTTCAAATTTGAAAATTGATGAATGGATGTTGAAGGGTTTAAGAAAAAGGTGGAAGAATGGTGGAATTCTTTTGTGATCCAAGAAAGGCCAGATTATATTTTGTCTTGCAAACATAAATTGATGAAGACTAAGCTAAAGGAATGGAATGCTTCTAATGGTGGGAATCTAAAGAAGAATAAGATTAATGTACTTAACCAGACTGTGGATCTTGTGCAGGAACAAAGACCACTCAGAGCCTGTTTGGATTGGCTTAAAAAAGTAACTTTTAAGTCAAAAATAAAAAGTCAAACTGAAATGACTTTTAAGTCAAAAAATAGAAAGTAGGGGAGACCTACTTTTGGTTTTTGACTTATTTTGAGTCATTTTTGACCTTGCCAAACACTTCCCGATTTATTTTAAGTCATTTTTGACGTATTTTAAATTATTTTTTATATTTACCAAACACTTCCAGAAGTCAAAAACTGACTTAAAAGTAGGTTTGACCAACTTTTAAGCCAATCCAAACATCCTCTCAATGAAGATAAACTGTGGAAAAAGCTAGCTTACACTTGGAGATTCAAGTTCTTGGAGACTTTTCTGGGTTTCATGAAGATGAAATATTAAACTGGAGCAATGATGGGAATTTGATTTTCAATGTTAAATCAACTTATCTTCTGTTGGGAAAATGATAATCCCATCGAGGATGATATCCACACTAAATAGCAATAACAAGAGAGTAATGAGACCAAATATTATAATGGGATAAATATGATACCCGAATAAATAATACAATAACACTAATGACAACTTGGTAGTGTCAAAAGACGACTACTCTTTTATAAGAACAATACTATTTTATTTCTTACAACTAACAATAATATTACTCCCACTATTCTCACAAACTAAGTAATAGTTCGTGGATTACTCTCTCTGCTTGGTGTGGTTTCAAATGTCCAATTACTACTCTATTTATAGAGTTATTGAACCTCTAGATTACATCATTAGTGACACAAATGTGGCAGCCAATTTCCACATAGTTTGGCTGCCAAACTCCACCAAAATTTGACTACCAACTTCCACAAATGTGGCTGCCAATTTTCACATAATTTGGTTGTCATTTTCCACAAGTGTGGCTGCCGAAGTTGCTGCCACACTTTGATCCCACAAGTCTTTCCCTTAATTCAAAAGAAGCTTGGGAGATTTTACAAAATTCTCTTCAAGGTGTTGATAAAGTATATAAGATAAAACTTCAAACACTAAGGGCTAATTTTGAAGTTTTAAAAATGAAAGAATTCGAATCCATTTTGGATTTCTGTTCAAGATTGATTACAGTTGTGAATCAACTAAGAGGAGGAAGTTGATGATGTGCATATGGTAGAAAATATCCTTTGCTATTTAACACCTAAATTTGGTTATGTGGTGTGTGCTATTGAGGAGTCCAAAGATTTAGACATAATGACGGTAGAGCAATTGGAAGATTCTTTACAAGTCGGCGAAGAAAAGATGAAAAGGAGAAATGAAGAGCCATTAGCGAAACTTCTTAAAACTCAGGCATCCTTTAAAGGATTTGAAGGTGAAAAAAGTTATAGAGGAAATGGACAATGGCGAGGATGTGGAAGTCGTGGAAGAGGAAGAAGTTATATTAACAAATTCAACAATCCATTGTTACTCTCTTGACTTGTGAAGCTGAATACGTGGCAACGCCATCATGTATTTGTCATGCTATTTGGCTAAGAAGATTGCTGAAGGAGCTTAACTTGCCACATATTGAAGCCATAATGATTTGTGTTGATAGCAAATCTGCGCAAGCACTTGCAATGAATCCAGTGTATCATGATCGAAGCAAAGCACATAGACACAATGTATCACTTTATTAGAGAATGCATTGCCAAGAAAGACGTAGAGCTCAAGTATGTGAAATTTCATGATCAAGTTATGGATATCTTTACAAACCCTCTTAAGTTTGAAGATTTTCAGATATTGAGATCAAGCCTGGGAGTAAAGAAGAAAATCAAAATTAAGGGATAGATTTGTGGGATCAAAGTGTCGCAGCCACACTTATGAAAATTAACAACCAAAGTTTGTGAAAGTTGGTAGCCACAAATGTGAAAGTTGGCAGTCACATTTGTGGAAGTTGGTAGTTAAATTTTGGTGGAGTTTGGCTTCCACATTTGTGTCACTAATGATGTAATCTAGAGGTTCAGTAACTCTATAAATAGAGTACTAACTTAATATTTGAAAACACACCAAATAGAGAGATTAATCCACAAGCTATTAGTTAGTTTGTGAGAAAATAGTGTAGGAGTAATATTATTGTGAGTTGTAAGAAATAAAAGAGTGTTGTTTGTTAGAATGGGAATAAGAATAGTAAATAGTATCCTACTTGGTAAAAAAATGTATTGTAGTGTCTATAAATAGGGCATTTGTGTAATAATGTAGATACAACACAATTCAATAATATTAGAGTCGGCCCTATCCCAATTTGTTGTTCACTGATGTTGGGCCCCCATTTATAAGTGTTCACGGTCCAGTTGATGTTTGGGCATGCGGGGGAGTGTTAAGAAGTCCCACATCAGTAGAGGGATGGAAATTTTCTCTCCTTATATGGACTTGGACAAACCTCCCCTCATAAGCTAGCTTTTGGGGAGTAAGTTAAGCCCAAGACTTTCACATATCTTTTCAGTGACTACTTTCTCATATCTAATTTGTGTAGTACCTTGCTATCTTTTCGGGGACTACTTTTTCATATCTAATTTGTGTATCACTCTGCCATCTTTCCGGTGACTACTTTTTCATATTATATTTGTGTAGACTTGTGTCATCCTTTCGATGACTACTTTTTTTGCAGTTCTGATTTTCGTAGCACCGTGCATTTCTCCAAACTACTTTTCATATTTAATTTGCGTAGTTTCGTTGATTTTTTCCGAACTACTTTCTCATATTTGAGTTGCATAACACCGTGTGTCTTTTTGGTGACTCCTTAGATTTGATTTGCGCAGTTCCATTTGTCTTTCCGGTGACTCCTCAAATATGACTTACGTAGGGTTGTGCCATCATTCCAACCCTACTCATATTTTTTCTCTTTTTCAATAGGGTCGTTCCGTCAATCTGACCTTACCTATATAATTTCTATTTTCCAGTTGGCTCGTGCCATCATTTTGATTCTATCCATATAATTTTATTTCTAAAACTGTGACCACTTTCAACCATCAAATCTAATACTCCGGCATCTGAGCATGTTCTTGCTAGTTTTTTTGTGACTTTCTTATTTAATATCAACTCGTCTATTGTCTCCAACACGATCCATATACTTTATACTAGATTTTGAGCACTTTCCAGCGATCGTTACATTGTGAAGTCTATATGGAGCAACCACTTAATTTTGTTGCACATGGGGAGTTTAGTAGCCTTGTATGCTAGTTACGTAAGTCACTCTATAGTTTAAAATAGTCTTTGCAAGCTTGGTTTGGGAAGTTCAACACTGTAATTTTATCACTATGTGATTTGTCGACATTATTCATCAAATTCAGTATTTCATGAGAAGACCAAACACATTGAGATTGTCTGGCATTATGCATCAAATTCAGTATTTTATGAGAAGACTAGGCACGTTGAGATTGACTGCCAATTTTGTGAAGTCGAGTGATCAACTTGCAAATATCTCACTAAGTCCCTCATCGATCCTTGTATTAATTACATTTGTAACAAGCTATGTACATATGATTTGTATGCACTAGCTTGACGGGGAGTGTTAGAATATGAATAGGTATATGCAATTCTACTTGGTAGGAATAGGAATAGGAATAGCAATAGGAATAGTAAATAGTATCCTACATGGTAAAGAATTGAATTGTAGTGTCTATACATGGGGTCTTTGTGTAATAATGTAGACACAACACAATTCAATAATATTTCTTTCCTATGTTTCTCACATTGTTCTTATAAAAGAGTTGTCGTCTTTTGATACTACCAAATTGTCATCGGTGTTATTGTATTATTTATTTGGGTATCATATTAATCCCATTATAATATTTGGTGTTGTTGTAATTCTCTTGTTATTGCTATTTAGTGTGGATATTATCATGGGTGGGATGATCATTTTGCCAACGTGGTATTCGAATCCATGTAAAGATATTCATGGAGGCAACGCGTAAATCCATTATCTTGAAAGTACTTGTCAATGCGATTATTCTACGCTTGTGGAGCTTGCTTCAATCCATATAAGGCTTTCTTCAACCTCAACAACTTATCTTCATGATTTTTTACCACAAACCCCAATGGTTGTTTAACATAGACTTCCTCTTCAAGATATCTATTTAAGAATGCCGATTTGACATCTAGTTGATGAATTTTCCACTTCATTTGTGCCACCAAAGAGATCTCCATGCGGGCAATAGGTTCATAGACTTTGTCGTAGTCGATGCCATGCCTTTGCTTGTAGCCTTTAGCCACAAGTCTTGCCTTGTATCTCTCCACCTCTCAATGAGCATTTTTCTTCGCCTTGTAAACCCATTTGACTCCAATTGCTCGATGATCCTTAGGAAGAGTTGTTAACTCCTAAGTGTTGTTCTTCTCTATTGACTGGATCTCCTCTTTCTCGGCTTGTCTCCACCTTTTGTCAGTAACAACTTCATCAAAATTCATTGGTTCACTATCAGCAAACGAGATAGGGATTGATTCCTAGTGCAACCTCATCAAAGCTTTAAGGTTCTTTGAGTCTCCTCCCACTGTCCTTACCCCGGTCTTGCCTCCATCGTACATATCCTTGATTGCCCTAGTGTATGCCACAGCCCACGGGTACAACTCTAGCCCCCAAGCGCTCTCATAGAACCCCCCGGACTTTGTCATAAGCCTTTTCTAGGTTGATGAATACCATGTGTAAGTCCTTCCGTTCTCTATACTGATCCACCAATCTCCTTACGAGATGAATGTCTTCTGTAGTTGAGCGCCCGACATGAATCTGAATTGGTTCTCGAAAATTACCACACCCCTCTTTCTCTATACTACTCCACCAGTCTTCTTACGAGATGAATGCCTTTTGTAGTTGAGCGCCCGACATGAATCTGAATTGGTTCTCAAAAATAGCTACACCCCTCCTCACCCTCATCTCCACCACCATTTCCCACAGAATGCTCAGTCGTTTTACATCCACAAGAGACCTACGTGTTTTGTACATTAAACTGCATGAGAAACTTGTCATCTGAGAACCTTTTCATGAAGATTTTTTAGTTTCAAAATCATGTGGCATGTTCTTCACTGCGTTCATTTCTGCTTGCATCATTATGTGTTTGTAGTTTACAAATGACAAGTTGTTGTCATCAATGTTGTATGTGATTGAACCCTAAGTTGTTTGGACTCTTCACTTTGGTGACGCACCCGTGTCGACACGATGGGTGTGGGTGTGGGATCCGTGTCTGATTCGGTCAACCACTTTTGGGTACTTTGACCGAAATCGATGGGGATAGTCTCGATAATTTTAATGATTTATGTAATCGATACAAAATATAAGGTGAAATTGAAGGAAATGGAATACCTTTTATATAGAAATTTCCATGTCACTCCTTTTCCTTTGATCTCCTTCTAGGATTCTCCGTAAGTTCTCCACATAATATTTCATGATTTAGGTTTTATAACTCTATTTTTAGATATTTTAATTATTTTTAGGCGAATCCCCGCACCCGTATCCATACATGATCCATATCCCCGAATCTTAAAAATTAGATCATGAAGGATCCAACCTTTAGATCCTCACCCGTATCGGAAACCCGCACCCGAGTCCGAGCAACTTAGATTGAACCTATCTAAAAGAAAATTCACTGTTGCATGTGATTGCCAACAAGGCCCTGTCTTACCATTGTGTTCAGAAAGAAGAGAAGTTTGTGTGGCGAAGGTCAAATAACGATAGGAACTTGGGGAAGAAAAAGAGAGGGAAGAAAATTATCAAATGAAACACAACCTTTTGGAGTTGCCATGTCCCTATTTGTGACACTGATACTATTCATATGGAAATTACTAAATAGTACCCGGAAACATAATTTGGCCATGCTCTTCTGTGCAAGTTGTCTTTAGTACATTTCAGAGTTTCAGGGAATTTCTTTATGTACCTATTTTTTGTGATCACATAAGAACAATATTCATTAATGAGATAGACTTATTTGAGAAGTATTTTAAAATCTTCTGGTGATAGTGAGCAATTGCTTGAACCTCAAATGAAACAATGTAGTGTCACTTCATTTGTTGATCTTCGTTTTTACAGATTCAGTGTTGGAACTGAAAACCTCAAAAGTTTTAGCTGAATACTTATTTGAGAAAGAAAAGCTTGGAGCCTCAAAAGAAACAATGTTAAGTCACTTAATCTGTTGATTTCATTTTTATAATGGTGATCTGGTTCATATTAATTGATTTAAGTATGTGGGTGTTCAGTGGGAATTATGTGCTCCAAATTGGCAGGAGTACCAGTAGATACTACTTGTCGAATAGCTTACAGATTGTATCTTCTTGCTTTATTTATTTTGATAAGTAAATCTTATTGCTGAATCCCTTATCTAGTTTAGATCATGAAATTACTTTTCTTCTTTTTTCTTTTCTGTTGTACAGCATCACAGTGTTTTATTTTGTCAAGGAAGAGCCTCATTGCAGATTTGTTCCAATATATCCCCATGTCCATGTACCTATAACAGTTCCTTTCCAGAGAGGACTTGGACAGAAATTTCGTCAGCCTTTCGGGACAGGCATTGACTTGAGTTTCTTTGAAATGGACGATCTTTCCGAACTATCATCAGAAGACAGTGTGTTTCCCCTTGTAATAACTGCTACAACCTGCCTTCCATCTGTTTTAACAGAGGATCATATTAGTGATACTCAGCCTAAAACATCCCTCCATATGCAAATTAGTCAAGCTGTATTGGAGAAGGATCATGAAGGGACTTTCAAAGTGAGAATCATCAGGCAGATTTTGTGGGTTGATAATGTTCGCTACGAGCTGCATGAGATATATGGAATTGGAAACTCTGGCCCAGATTATGAGAACAATGGCTCAGGCAAGGAGTGTGTAATATGCATGACCGAACCCAAAGATACAGCAGTTCTTCCATGCCGCCATATGGTAAGAACCACTAATGCAGTCCAGCTTTTTTGTTAAATACTGACTAATGAGTCGTCTTCTACTGCATGAGTTGCATTTTACATTTGATCGTCTCTCCAGTGCTCTGATGGTTTCTGTTTTCTGCCTTCAACATTTTGGCTGCTTAATTTATTAATAACTTTTTCCTGTTCTCCAGTGCATGTGCAGTGGATGTGCAAACACATTGAGACTTCAGTCAAACCGATGCCCAATTTGTCGACAACCATTTGAAGAGCTCTTAGAGATCAGGATTAATAATGGCGATATTGATGAGTGAGCATTTTCTTGCAGAAACAAAGTAGCAATCCTAATCTCATCATACGTGTCTTCTGTTTTCATTTCGTAAATGTTTGCCCCTATATATTTGTAGATCTTCATATGGCCAATCAACCACTTTTTCTTGGCCAACTATTTTTTTCGTTTACTCGTGTTATATTGCAATGTAAATATAAACCTAGTCCAAAATGGTCCGAATGAGTTTGTTTCACTGCACTGGAAGTATGGTGCATGAACACATTCCATGTATGTTTGATCTCTGACTAAAGCTTTTAACATTATTTCTTACCTTTCCAAATGCCCTATTTTTGAATCCATTGCTTGCAGATTCAGTTATTTGGTAACCTTTTAGGCCTTTTTTCCTTGGTCAAGATCACAAAAGATGGCTATTCAAAATCAAGAAAGTCACAAGGATAACTTTGAACATTCTGGACACATTTTTTTTACTTTTTTCTTTTACTCTTTAGAAACAGCCAAAAAGGGTGGTCTGTGGGAGAATATTTGGCATGGAAGTTAGCAGTAAGCAAGACAAACTTGAGCAGCATCCCCAAAAGGTCTGAAAGTGAGAAGATAAACAGTACATTTATAGCTTTTTTGTATGTTAGTTACAAACTTTGTACATATGCACTGACTTTTCTCTTTGGGGACCATACATAGTTTTTTGAGTCTTGAACATTACACTTCTCTGCTTGCTTGATTCAGTGTTTTGAGTCTTGAAGATGACACTTCTGCATCATTGATTGCGTTTTCATTTCTCTTCTCTCTTTTTTCCCCCATTTTTCTCTTTCATACATCATATCTTACATTTTGAAGCTCAAGTTGGAGAAATTTCAAGAGCATTTTGTCGGTTGTTTCAATCATTTCTTCCATTCCCCTTTCTTTATTACTCTCGTTTTTTATTTGACTTACTTTCATTTATAAGTAATTTTTTAAAAAAAACTGGCTTTTTCTTTTTATCGACAATTATTTAATTCAAACTTTTCACATTGACATGTTTAAGACCACGAGGAAAAATTAGAAAAGTAAATTGAAGTGGAGGGAGTATGATGGATCAAATCATCTACATTTCTACTTTCTTTTTGGGATTTAATGCACTTCATTATGCTGTTTGGTAGTGCCATGCACTCTATTTTGTTTTATGGAGATATCACATCCATGACAATCTTCTTCACAAAATGTTTGATGATCTTTCAACTTTTTGTTTCTTCTAAAAAGCCTATATAAACCACCTCCTTTTTTTAAAAAATCTAATATGTATATCCTTTAGCCAAATTAATCCAAATAATAAAGGAACACCAAAACCTACTAAAGATGAAAAAATAAATAAAAAAATCTTGGGTCAAATTTATTCTAAAAATTTATAACCATGGTTTTGCTCATATGAAGGAGTGAGAGTTAGGGGGGGGGGGGGGGG
>NW_006238936.1:177921-192162 GCF_000226075.1 Solanum tuberosum | reverse complement strand
GGGATTGTATAGTGTTATTGTTGGTATGAGTGTAAAAAGGTGGAAAAAAATCTAGTCACTAGTACAATTTCTTTTGGCGGCAACTATATAGTGACATAGTGATAATTTCATCATATTCCTTTGACAAAATTCTATTGTCCTGAGTGATATACTGTACAATCCACAAATCTACATCTTTTAGGATATCATGTCATTCTAGATTAGATCAGACATGGTGTAGTCACACTTCATCGAGGATATGATTTTAAATAGGAAGATATGGAGGACATGAATTATGCTAGAAGGATAGTAAAAAGGAGAGTGTCCATACTAGTAGGTTATAGTATATGAACTTGTTGTCCATTCTAGTAGTCATAGTATTACTCTTGCTTATTGTTCTTCGAGTTATGTTATTATATGTTGTTTGTTTAATTATAATATTATTCTTGTTACTATCTATTGTTTAATTAATGTTTATTGCTTTTATTGGGATAAGAGACTGAAAAATATCTCAACTTTGGTCGAATTTGGTGTTGCGATACTAAACTTTCATGAGGACTTATTACCTCCCTAGACTATTTAATACCGTATTTTTTACCCCCTGAATTATTTAATAGTGTATTTTAAAGGTATATATATGCTCACGTGGACACATTACTATTTATAATTTTGCATTAATTTTTAAGTCCATGTGGGCAAATATATATGTAAAAAATACGGTATTAAATAATCTAGGGAGGTAATAGGTCCTCATAAAAGTTTAGTATCGCAACAACAAATTTGATCAAAGTTGGGATATTTTTCAGACCCTTATCCTTTTTTTTATTACATTTACATCTTTATCTAGTTTGTTTTATCTTGAGCACTGGATCTATCGAAAACAACCGCTCTATCTTTGAAATAGTGATCAGATTTACATACATTTTACCCTCCATAGTGTTAAATGATGATTTCGAACTAAGATAGATGGATATATTGACCAAGGAAGCTAAAAATCTTAGTTTGAAAAAAGATGCAACTCCCCACAAGCTAAGTTATTTGGACAATTGTTCAACATCGCCATAATTAATAGTTTGAGCATGTAATCAACTTTTCGAGACAAGTTCAAAATCCATCCATTTGATGTCTTCTCCCAACCATATTAAAGCATAATATATACTCCTACTTATTTATTTTATTACAAGAAACACAAAATAGATATATGTAGATGAGTAGGGAGGTTAATAAAAATAATGTAATAGCAGTGACATCCAAAATGCCAACTATTTGAAAGTTGACAGATAACTGAAGGGATCACTTGACCTACAGAGGGAATTGGACCAGCCCCCTACCCCCCACCCCCACCTCTCCCTCTTTTCTTGTGCTACCAATTATTTTTCATCCTTACAGATTCCTTTTCTGCCTGCAATAAAATTCATATTATCTGTTTTTGACTTTTAGCTTTAACATCTTTTCTAGTTTTCTAAAATATTGTTGATGTTTATGTGTGAACATTCTGGGGGGAGTTTCACTTACACAAGTCTTTACTAATCTTGGATCTATATACTGTCAATTTACATACTCCTATATTATGTAGGGACCCCCTCAAATTATATAACTTTACCACTTCAATTCTTTTGGCTATTACTTTTATTTTATACATACTTTCTTATTTAATTTACTTCAATTCAAAATTCCCACTAAAGAAAAAGGTAATATTGTATATAGAAACCTATAGTAATAATATGAGTATTAAACAAACTTCACTTTCATATATTTTCGATAATGTGTGTTATATGCACGACATGTACAAATTATGCAGACTTTGTCTCTATTTTTGTAGGATAGAGAGATTGTTTTGAATATACGCTCGGCTCAACAGCTACAACAAAACATTCTTGTCATCCCTTCAAATGAGAAACAAAAAATAGGACTATTAATAGTTTGGATTGTTGAATAGAATTTGGATAGTAATTTATTTGGTAGAACTCATAAATGATGCAATATTCGATTCTCACCAAATCATTTTCTTTCACTGCTGAGATTCCGACCCACACACTAGACCAATAGGGAAAAAATAAACTTTAGGTATTTGATCAAGTCAAAATGAGATTTAATATCAGCTTGACACTTTCTAGTTATGGAAGCATATATATATTGATTGAGATAATATCTCATATGGTCATTTAATTAAGGACAATTCTCTTAGAAAGTCATTGAATTTTGTTTGATAACCTAAAATGGAAGTCAGTCAAATAAAATATTTAACGTTTTCACCCTTACAATATATTTTTGTTACACACACTTCACACCCCACTAACAAGAGTTGGAATGATTCATCTTTTAGCAAATGTCTAGATTTTGAGTCATAAGTATAGGTTGATTCATCTTTTATTTATTAGAGATCAATTTACCCTCTAATGCATATATGGGCTTTCTAGTGCGAATGCAAATTTAGTTTGACCTCGAAACGGATATCAAACAAAAAGAAAGTACTCCCACCCCCACCTCCCAACTCACACACACTTCCAACCCCCTTGGTTCACTTTAATTCCTATTGGCTGGGGTCCTCTTTACCTAGCTAGTCTTGAGTGTTGACTCTACCTAGGAGCATGCATAAGAAACCCTAATGCAAGTATAGGCACATTTTTTAAACAAGTATGAATATTATGAATGTTCCTTGGAGCAGTAAAAGAAGATGCCACTTTGGTGATGGAATTTTATAGAGACTGTGAAAGGCCATGTGATGAGTATTGAATGTTTTGATTACAAAAGAATGTATAAACATGGGATGTGAGTATACATCTCTTGCATTAATATGTTACCCAATATATTCTCATCAATCACAATCTCTTTTGACCATGTGGTGCAGATCATATATTAGTTTAATCCTAACCCTATGACAATAACAGTTTTTAGCGACAATAAATATAAACACATTAACAAAGAATGTTAAAGTCTTTACCGACATTAGTTAATTGTCATTGTGTTCAGAATTTAATATTTATACATATTTTATAAATTTCTTAACCCGTAATTAGTGTGCTAAACCTCCTATACATGCTTTAAAAAACGTATTATTACAGCAATATTATTGCTGGCATACGAAGATGGTTAAATTACCAAAGGAAGAAGGTTGATTATTTTGTAGAAAGACATAACTTGAGAGGAAAAAGTTCCAAAAAAGAATAATAATTATGTTCAATTTTAAGAACGACATCACTTTTTCCCTAATATAATGCCTTTAACAAGAATAGCATGCAAGGTTTGATTAGCAAGGAAAGTGATAATTATGATATTTTCACATATAATTTGATACATTTTAATTACTCCTTGCTTTAATTTGGTGTGTTTTAATTAGCCCTAGTGATTCTATTTGTGGTATTTTATATATAGTACTACTTGAGAGGAATGTTGTGTTGAGATATACATTATGAATCATGAATTTATATTATTAATCTTGTGTTTAGATATATTTCATATTTATTATAGAATTCTAATTGTTTATTCAATTTTAATAAAAAAAAAATAGATTATATATTTGTTTATGCATCAGTTTACTTATATAATAGAGTTTTAGCTTATATACCGTCATATAAGTATAAAGTTATTTGTTCACAATCTAAGATGAAATCGGACAAGCCATTGGTACAATTGTAACACAAGATTAAATATAATTTATCTTGATGTATTGAATGAAACCGAGTAGAGATGGTTGTTATAGACTGACGGACAAAAGCATATTCTCTAAATTGTTAAATGTACTTATATTCTCAATCCTGATATAACTATTATGATCTGTATATATTAATTATAGTTTTGATTTATTAAAATGTGAGATCCTGAGATGGATCAATATGTCTGGCAGATTGGATGATAATAATATATATTATAAAAGTGAAATAATAAGTTAGTTGATGGAATCCATGTTTCGATATAGAGATTGATGATACGTCTTTTTGAGAAGATTATAAATTTTTCGTTGTGTCAAACCTTGCAAATTAATTTATGAATCCGACATATGTAATAAGTTAAGCAATGCTCTAAAAAAAATTAATCATTAAATTAAATTCTTCAATAATTTATTTATTAATTAATATCTATAACCTTAATATTGAGGAATTACATACGTGATACGTATTATGTGTATTGTTAATTGAAGCGGTCTCAATTGAAGGGTCCTTAAATTTTATTTTACTTGAAAAGGTTATAAAATTAGGTTATTGTTAAATAATGTCTCTTCTGAATAATTAAGAAATTAATTGCGATGATGTAAAAGTGGAAGATACAAGTGGAAAGTGGAAAACTCAAAGGTCATTAGAATTATTTTGGCAAATCATCATACTACTTAATTACCTATTTTTTTTCTTCATTACTTGTAGTAATTTTATCAGTTAAATAAAAAATCATCCTTGTTTTGATCCAGAAATTGTTTGAATTTAGTTACTTGGTAATTAATAAAGTATTACTTGATTATTTTTAGAATGAGTTAACGTTCCACATTAATTGAAAAATGAATCAATAATTTGCATGTTACCATCAAACGTCAGCTTTCTGTGGAGTTTGATATCAGACTTGATTAATCAGCTATATTTACAGTAATCACTTAATCTCTTTTACTAGATCGTAATGGAGTATGATCCAAAAGTGAAAAGTTAGAAAGAAAGTCATTGTATTAGAGTAACGTACAAGCAATATTTACTACTATATCTGTTCAAAAAGTTTGAAAATTGAAGCTAATCATATAATTAAAGTTTTTGAGTCCAAGCTTGTGGTGATATTTTAATTTTTAATATATTGTTTTTTGGTTAATTAAATTGTGGTGATTTGATTTACTTCCTACTGTAAAAAGATATATAATATTTAAAAGGTTTCGAGCTGTTATATTTTATATATATGAAGTAATATATATAGTATAAAATAAGAAATTTTCTTTTTAAGTGGTTCATTATGGAACACAAGCTTCAATAAGGGAAAAAAGAGAGAAAAAGTTCAAGAAAGTGTTCGTTAGCTAACATATTAATTACTATAGTATTGTTGTAGTGTTTGAACGAGTATTTATTATAGTATCTTTTAATTTTAAATTCAATTAATTAAAGAACAAAGATAAAAAAATTATCCATTCATCCGAGGTCTAGTACCTAAGTTATATTTATATTTGAAAAATGTTATAAAAATATATTTATATATTAAATTTAAAATATTGTTACTATATAAAATATATCTACATACACTTAGTTCGATTCGAATTTTTTTTAATTTTTAAAAAGACCATTCTAATTGTATTATACACTTAAATAAAAGTCCACTATTTTATTAAAAAATAATAACAATCAATTTGATTCAATTTATTTAAGTTCAATCGATTTTTTATATTCTTTTGATTTCCCTATAAATTACTACAGTTTAATTTACTTTCCAGGTATGGGGAGGGGATCTCGAAAGGCGTTAAAATAAATTGAATATATTTTTTATAACTAAGAAGGACAAAATCACAATGGGGTCTCATCATTAGTTAGCCTTTTAAGAAGAACAAAAAAAAAACTTAATAGTAGTACTAATATTTTTTTAATTATTTAAAAAAAAAAAAAAAAAACTCCATCTTATGGTACTTAATTTAATTATGGGACTGGCTAGCTTTTTCAAATAATGTCTTCCTAAAGGTGATAGGTGTAACTCATGATCAAAGAGAAAGGGGTTTATTTTCTTTCCTAATGAAAGTTACTCATTTCTTGCTTTTAATCCATCTTTTCTCTTTTATCTATTTGTTTTTTATATATATTTTCAAGAGCTTAATTTTAATTTCTTTTGCAAAATCCAATAATATTGTAATATTATGAGTGTGAAGAAACAATTAATTATGAAGTATGTAAAGATAAAACATCAAAATAAGAATTTCAAATTGAAAGTTTACATATATATGATTAATGAGAAAAATTTATAAAAAAACAATGTGTGTTTTACATGTTAATATATTAATATAAGGGTTTTAATTTGATTTGTTTTTGAAAAGATGGTGAGGCCATTTTCATTTTTTAATAGTCAAATACTCAAATTGATAGAATTCCGTAAGATCATAACCACTACTCAATAGGGATCTTAACAACAACAATATATCCAATATAGTTTCACATGTAAAGTGTGAAAAGGGTTAAAGTGTACGTAAGCTTTTTTTTCATATTTTAAAAATAGATAGACTATTTTTGAAATATTTCTGATTTAAGTAACTCATCTTAAAGAACATACAAAAGAAAAAAAATATAACACTACTAGAGGAAGCACCACATAAAATATAGTAAAAGGAAACAATATGATAATCAAAACATAATCAACAACAACATAAATCGCAATACAAAGAACTATGCAAAACTGTTAATAATATTGGTATAAAGGAGAAATATGTACGAGGCGTCAATGTACCACCAAGCCTAACCAACAGGGAAATGATACATAAATCGCAATACAGGGAACTATGCAAAACGGTTAATACTATTGGTATAAAGGAGAAATAGGTATGAGGTGCCAAAGTACCACCAAGCCTAACCCACAGGGAAATAATACAATGCTCAATTATCTACTAATTTTCTTATCCTAATTCGTGACCTCCAAATCCTCTTATTATCTTAGGTCGAGCCCTCGGTGAGCTAAGATCATATCATATTTAATCACATCTCCCGAATACTTCTTAGCCTTCCTCTACCCCTCTTCAAACCCCACTATCATCAACCTTTCACACCTTCTCACAAGGGCCTCTTCACGTATCCACTTCATATACCCGAACCATCTCAGTGTCACTCCCCTTATCTTATTCACCACATATAGGTTACTCCTACCTTATTCCAAATGTCATCATTCCTAATTTTATCTCTTCTAGTATGCTCACATACACCCTCAATATCCTCACTTTTGCAATTCTCATACACTGAACACGAGAGTTCTTTGTTGGTCAACACTCCACTCTCTAAACACATGATATAAATTATAATTTAACATTCTAAAGTAATAAAAGAAAATGTTTACTTTAAATTTAATTTTCACCTTTACACTATATGTTATGTAAAATGGAAAAGAATATGATAATTTTTTAGGAGTTGGTCAAGGGGATTTGCTTTATTATTGATCTCTTTGAATTCCATATTTGAAATTGTGATCTAATCTATTTAAAATTGATGCAACACATTTCTTATGTACATATAGGTATTACTACATTAAATTTGAATCAAATATTTGATCAACCTATTATTATTAATAATATAAGTTTGACCTTTTATTTATTTATTTGAGGCTTGAGAGCATATTATAATGTGACAAAGACGCGGAAAATTAGTGATATACTTTGACTAAGGTCACACGATAAAGATTAAGTCTATGTAAATAAATAAAAATAAAATAGGATAGGAACATCATACATGTGAGTAAATCTTGAATTCTGTTCAAAGCATCATCAACTTGGTCTATGTATTATAATAAAATTAAACCACTTTTCATGCATACCCTAAATTATGCACAAAAGTTATAGAAAAATTGAAAAAGGAATAGACCTAGTGATTACCGATCCAACAACAAGAAGTGCATGCATTCAAAAGTAACAAAAGATTTTTATTTTTTTTCACATATATAGTTAACAACGATGACTAAAATTGTTCAATTAGATTCGTGTATAACTATTAAAATTGTGGTTTTATATCTAGCACTAAACATAAACTTATATATCTAGCTAATCTCTAAGCTGAATTTTCAGTTTATGAAGTGTCAAAATCAACATTCTCATATTACAATGTCATATATATATATATAGTAAATGGAATTAACATGATATAATTTATTAAATGGAACTTGAGTCTAGCTCAATCCAAAAAATTAGTTCAGGAGAGAATTGTAAAAGTCATATTAAGAATCTAAGGAACCTATCCACCTTCGATATGAAATTTTATTCATCATCCTAGTAGTGTGGACAATCTATATATTTAGGACTTTATTCAGATATCATGTTAAAAGAACCTTGAATCTAACTAAGCCTCAAAAACTAAATTAAGAAGAGAGGATTTGTATCCAAGCCATATTCAGAATTCAAGTATTCAACCATCTCCGACTTGGAATTTCATTCATCATGAATATCTTTAATTACTCATTCAACTTGATTTAATGTTACTCTCCCTTGCAATATTCGATCGAGTATATCTTTTCATCATTACCCGACAAATCTAACTTCAAAGTTTTTTTTTTTCATTTTGAAACAATATTTCCCTCCAACTTTCGAAATGAAACACAAAAATTAGAGTCACAATAAGCTAGCTAATTATCAAATTAAATAGCTGAAATTCAGTCTTTTGTCTATGCTGTGCCAGACAAAATGTGTTTATATAACTTGGAGTTCATGAAGAAAGTAATAATTTTTATTTTATAAAATTATGTAAACAAAAGGCACTACTTCATTAGAGAGAAAAAAATTCCTCTAAAAAAGGAGTGGTTATTTTAATATTTTAAAATTGTTGTTTTCTTTTTCCTACATTTATTAGCTAGTGCTAAGTGGTTTAGCAACTAAATATGACCGTTTCTTGAAGTTTGATAGCATATTTTGTATCATAAAGTACGAAGGGGTCGAATTTAATTAAATTAATGAACAAATCATGTGTTAGGTTGATGCAATTTTGTATTATTGGATGGATCGACGATAGTCAGATATTGATTGTGACATAAGTTGTTATTACAAAGACACAACATATATATACTGTAGTCAATGAAAGAACAAATATAAGTTATTTAAAAAAGGAAAATATTCAGTTGATTAGTTGTTTCTTTTTCTCCATTTTATATCTTAAAGTGGTTTCTATATAGTGGACAGGGTCAATTAAACTATTTGCAAGAAGAATGAATATAGAGGAATTGTAGTACATTTTAATAGATATACACATCAAGTTTATACAAAGAAAGGAGTCCTAATTGTCTCCTAATTACTAGCCTAATGACAAGGGGATTTACATGATTAATGCTCTGGTCTTTAATTAATTCTCTAATGTAGCGAGTCTATATTAATGTGTTTGATATTTTCACGATGAATGGAGTTGGTTGATATTATATTGCACTAGTGTTATCCCCATTAACGTGGTTCATTCATCCATTTTGATACCAAATTCCATTTGATAATAGCATTCGTAGCCAAATGATTTAAGAGTATGCAACAAATATACTTCAATATTCTGCCTGAATGACGTTGATGTACATTCAAAATTGTCTCTTACATGCACGAGCCAAGCATCATGCACCAACATGTAGTGGATCATCTTAAATTAGAGCATTCTTCCCAATCTGCATTGATATATCCCACCATATATATCTAGCGATGAAGATAATGAAAATAAGAGACTTCAATTCATAACACCTCTTATATATTGTTGAGAATGAAAATCACTCGACACCATTGTTGTTACTAGATAGAATCAAGGATGAAGAAAAGAAAGAGAAGAAGAAGTCGGTGTTAGTTTCAATGTGTTCAAGGAAATTCAAATTCAAGTTCAAAATGAGTATAAAAGCAATTTTCCCTCTTTAGGATACTATGGACACGTGGGAAATAAATCAGAATGGAAATGGCATTATTCTAAGCCATTTGATCAAAATAGTACACAGTTGTTGGCATCAAATGCTGATGGTTAGAGTTCGTTACAGCTTAAGCAATAGAATTATGACACCTGTGCAAATACATTTACATTTATGTTTATTTTATACAACAAATACTTGTATAAATAGATGTACAGTGAAGCAATAGAAATCATCAAAAAAATTCCCAAATCAGTCTCTTCTTTACTTGTTTTTTTATCTCTGTAATTTAGTTTCAGCATTTCAAATTCTGCCTTTCTTTTCTAAATGGTATCAGAGCTTGAGTAACCTCTCTTTGCCATGAGAACTACCTCTGCTTTGTCTTCAGGTTCTGCTGGATCCACATCAATGGATAACAATAGTCGCTATTTCGTTCACCCTTTAGATTCACCTGGGATGTCTCTCATTAACTCCATTTTTGAAGGGAAAGGGTATGAGGGTTGGCGCAGGTCCATCCTCGTTACTCTCTCAGCTAAGAATAAGTTGGGCTTCATTGATGGGAGTTGCAAGACACCAAACTCCGGATCAGTTGATTTCCAACTCTGGAATAGAAGTAATGATATGGTAACCTCTTGGTTACTCAATTCCCTTTCCAAAGACATAGTTGATAGTGTTATTTATTCTAAAACTGCTGAAGTTCTTTGGAAGGATCGTGAGGATAGGTTTGGACAGCCTAATAGTTCCTAACTTTATCACCTACAAAAAGAATTAAGTGATTTAGTTCAGGGAACAAATGTCATTGTTGGTTACTACACTAAAGTGAAGGGTTTGTGGGATGAACTTGACATTTTAACTGCTAAGAACTGTTGCTCTTGTGCTTGTACTTGTGGTGGAAAGATAGTCACAAACAAATTTCTACAAGATGAAAGATTGATTCAGTTTCTGATAGGACTGAATGACACTTATTCCCATGCCAGGAGCAATATCCTTATGATTAACCCCTTGCCTTTAGTTAGATTAGCTTACCCACTCATTGTGCAGGATGAGAAACAAAGAGAAGTCTCTATCCATTCTCAGTTTACAGGTCAATCTGCATCCTACATGGCTAGCAATCGTACTATTGTTGGGCATACTGAATTCAAAGGCAGGAAGTCTAACTTAGTATGCTCTCACTGCAAGAAGCCTGATCATTCTATAGATAAATGTTATAGAATCATTGGCTTTCCTGCAAATTTCAAGTTCACCAAATCTATAAGGCTACAAGGAGGTGTAAAGAGTAATGCTATTTTTGGACATCAGGAAGGAGATGACTACCCTCCTACCACTATGGATAATGCTTCAGGTATAAATCAACTAAGTTAGGATCAGTTTTCACAACTTGTTCAGCTACTTCACCAAGTTAAAGTTAGTCGGACCGAGGCTACAACTTCAGATGTCAGTGCCAATTCAGCTGGTAAAACTCCTTCTGTCTCTTGTCTAGTCTCTATACAGTCTACTCACTGGATTTTAGATTCAGGCGTTACTGAGCATCTTTCTTCTAATTCAAGCTTATTCACTACGCTTA
Organism: Solanum tuberosum; assembly: GCF_000226075.1. NCBI lineage: Eukaryota > Viridiplantae > Streptophyta > Magnoliopsida > Solanales > Solanaceae > Solanum > Solanum tuberosum. The sequence goes on along the minus strand of NW_006238936.1, from coordinate 181,103 downwards.
ACCCATTACCTATGTGTATCAATGTGACTCTTATATGGTTCAAGCTACTCATACAGGGAGTGTAGCCCTATTTCCTGATTGTCATTCAAAATGTTCTATATGTCCTTTCATTCAAAATCAATCTCTTATCAGTCCATCAATTGTGTGTACAATTGAATTGTCTTATCCTTTTTTCTCCTACTGCTTGTGTCTTGCAGGGTCCTTCAGTGAAGAGCACATTGGTTCTTGGTGATATCAAGGATGAATTATATCAACTAAACTCTACCAGTTTGCTTTTCAAGAACAGAATCCAGTCTAGAGCCTTGTCGACTAGGACTCGTCTGTTTCTAGTTCTATAGTACTCAAAAAGGATTATGATGTAATTCTTTAGCATAATAGACTAAAGCATTTGCCCATTTCTGCAATGAAATATATCAGATCTTTTATTTTTCAATCTGTTTCCAATTGTTATTGTGATATTTGTCTTCTTACTCTACAAACTAAAAATTCCTTTCCTATCAGTGAAATCAAAACCCAGTCCATATTTGAATTAATCCACATTGATACATGGGGACCTTATAAAACTACTACATATAATGATTTAAAGTATTTTTTAACCATTGTGGATGATTTTAGCCAAGCCACTTGGACTTATCTTCTAAAAACCAAAGCTATTGCCTTCTTTATGCTTAATTTTTTTCTAGCTATGGTTGAAAGGCAATTCAATACAAAGGTCAAGATCATTAGATCTGACAATGCCTTAGAATTAGAAAAAAACAATTCAACAGTTGAATTTTTTCAATCCAAAGGGATATTACACCAAACTTCTTGCACTGCCACCCCACAACAAAATGGAGTGATCAAAAGAAAACATAGACACTTATTGGAAACCTCCAGATCTCTTCTTTTTCAATGAAGACTTCCTATTTCTTTCTGGGGTGAGTGTCTTCTTACTGCCACTTTTGTCATTAATAGGTTTCCTTCTAGAATTTTAAATGGGAAGACTCCTTATCACATTCTGTATGAGAAATCTCATTCTTACTCAAATTTGAAGCGTTTTGGTTGTCTTTGTTATACCTCAACTCTTTCTCAATCTAGACATAAGTTTGAACCAAGAGTTGTGGCTTGTGTTTTCTTAGGATATCCTAATGGGCAAAAGGGTTATAAAGTCTTAACTTTGGATACAAGAAAAAATCTTGTGTCTAGAGATATGAGGTTCTTAAATCAATTTTTCCTTTTAAAATTGGGATAAACTCTCATTCTCCTATATCTGCTATTTTTTCCAGTTTCTCCAAACCAAAATCCCTTCTATGAGACTCCTTACACATCTCAATCTCCCCCACCTTCCTCACTTCCAGTACTTATTGAATCGACACATGTTCCTTCTCATTCTCCTGTTACTCTTATTTCTGACCAAATTATACCCCTGTTATTCCACCTATAGTCGATCCTCCTAGACACTTTTCTAGACAACACAAGAAACCTGCCTATCTTTCTGATTATATGTTTAATGCAATATACTTTACATATCTCACTAATTCTTGTTTTGACTCTTATGTCACTCCTGCTACTTATCCTTTTTGCAGCCCTTTCTTCTGTTAATCAACAAGTCATAAATTCTGCTATTGCTATTCATGAACCTACCAGTTTTGCACAAGCTGTTATGCACCCCTGGTTGGCAACAGGCCATAGCAAATGAATTTGCAGCTTTGGAATCTAACAAAACTTGGGAAGTTGTTATTCTACCACTAGGAAAGAAAGCTCTTCCTTGTAAGTGGGTCTACAAGGTCAAGCAAAAATCAGATGGGAGTATAGAAAGATTGAAAGCAACACTAGTTGTTCGAGGTGATATCCAGAGGGAGAGAGTGGACTTTACTGAAACTTTTTCTCCTGTGGTCAAACTGACCACCATTAGGTGCATTCTGACCATTGCAGTTAAACATGGTTGGAGAATTTCTCAATTAGACGTGAATAATGATTTTCTACATGGGGATTTATTGGAGGAAGTGTTCATGAAATTTCCCCCGGTATGACACCTCCTAGTCCTACTCATGTTTGTAAGCTTACCAAGTCTCTTTTGGCGGATCCTACTTGTTACATGCGTATCATAGGTAAATTAAACTATCTTACCCATAGCTGACCTGATATATGATTTGCAGTTCAACACTTGTCTCAGTTTGTACAAACGCCTCGCATTCCCCATTACATTGCTGCTCTGCGAGTGCTCTATTATCTCAGAATTAATCTCAGCCAGAGATTGTTTTTATCAGCTGATTCTTCTCTCAAATTGGTTGCTTACTGCGATGCGGATTGGGGTTCTTATTTGGATAGTAGAAGATCCGTCAGTGGGTTTTTTTTATCACTCTTGGGGGCTCAACCATTTCGTGGAAGTCCAAGAAACAACTCTCTACCTCATTATCCTCAGCTGTACCCGGATATCGTTCCATGCAAGGCATTGTAGCAGAGTTAACTTGGCTCAACCGTCTTCTCCTCGACATAGGTTTTCCATCGGAGCTTCCAATTCCAGTTAATTTCGACAGTCAATCAGCCATACACATTACCCGCAATCCTGTCTTTCATGAGAGAACCAAATATGTGGAACTTGATTGCCATTTTGTCAGGCAACAATCCTTGCTGGTCTCATCTCACTCTCTTATGTGTCGGCATCTTCTCAAATCGCCGATCTGTTCACCAAGGATCTTTCGGGATCTTCTCATCAAGTCATTCTCCCCAAGTTGGGACTCCTTCCACTCCCCTCCAACTTGAGGCGGGGTGTTGAGAATGAAAATCACTCGACACCATTGTTGTTACTAGATAGAATCAAGGATGAAGAAAAGAAAGAGAAGAAGTCGGTGTTAGTTTCAATCTGTTCAAAGGAAATTCAATATCAAGTTCAAAATGAGTATAAAAGCAATTTTCCCTCTTTAGGATGCTATGAACACGTGGGAAATAAATCAGATGGTTAGAGTTTGTTACAAGTTAAGCAATATAATTATGATAGCTGTGCAAATACATTTACATTTATGTTTATTTTATACAACAAATACTTGTATAAATAGATGTACAGTGAAGCAATACAAATCATCAGAAAATTTCCCAAATCAGTCTCTTCTTTACTTGTTTTTTTATCTCTGTAATTTAGTTTCTGCATTTCAAATTCTGCCTTTCTTTTCTCTCTCTCTCTCTCTCTCTCTCTCTCTCTC
>NW_006238936.1:159998-177753 GCF_000226075.1 Solanum tuberosum | reverse complement strand
TATATATATATATATTTAGTAACTATGAGCAAAGCTGAGTAGTAAAGCTTGATAATAAATTGACTTAAATTTTTTACGGTATAAGAGATATTAAGATGACTTATGATATATAAGTGATCCAACCAGAGTTTTTTTGCATGTTTTTGTTGACTTAATTGTGTGTCTTTTTTTCACAACTTACCTTCAAATCCAAAAAAATATGTTAGCTTTTCTAGATTCATCATCTTCAACAAGGAATGTAACATAGTTTTCACATGAGATACCAATTTTATCTTTATCGTGATAATCATATCATCTACATAAATGAGAAAAATAATAATTTGCTTGAGCAAAGTTGAATGGTGAACCTTGTAGAACTTGATAATGAATTGACTTGACTTTATACTTGTATTGCATAACATATATTAGGATGACTCATAGTAATAAGATATATAAGTGACCCAATCAATTGTCTATACAAACTTTGATCCAAAAAAAATAATTATTTTATTTTATTTTTTTATATAATTCGCTTCTATTGAAGTATACACTTTTTTTATAATCGTTAAGTTGAATAAAGGGAGATATCCAAAATAATACAAGATGAAGGAATGTAAAGTATAATGAGAACTCTAGGATATACATCCAATTTATACAAAGAGAGGAGTTTAATTATCTCCTAGTTACTAGAAAAAAAAAACAGAGGGACATCCCAAACTTTAATCAGGTCCTAAAAGAATTATATTTTAGGAAGACATTCTCAATCGAATTTACATACGCAATATATAATAAGTTTAACATTCACGCGTACATTGCTAACTTATTATCCTTTTTTTTTTATCGATAACGACAAAATATAATCAATGAGTTGGAATCAGAACAACTAATACGTACTAGAACACGACAATTTTTAAGTCGCATCAAATAATTACAAGTCAAAATAGTAACTTTTTCAATCAAAATTTCCCCTCTTTATCAGATTATATATAATTTTCCGAAAAATGAAAAAGACCTCAAAAATAAGCAAAACATTCGAATTGACTCGCTTCCTTCCTTTATTTGCAAGAGAATCAACTACCGAACTTTATTTCCTTAAATTATGAATAATATTTGGCCATCACATTATTTGCATTCATTAATCAAATTTGTATAATTTGAGTGACTTTTTATGATTTTTTTTCAAAAATTTATTAAATTTCCTTCACATTACAATCATGGTAAATATCTATGTGCGTAGATGTTTTTGCGAAAACAAATAATTTAATCTTAATAAAATATTTAAAATGCACATTACTTATCCACCACACATATAGATTTGATATAAATGCGTGATACTCAAAGTTATCAGCAATGAATTAAATCATGGTGTGAAAAACATTAAAATAAATCAAAGGAAGTTTTAGAATTGACATTTTAAGGAGGAGAAATGACAGTAATTTGCTGTATATGGTCCAAAATTTGAGAGTAATATTTGCTTCGTACCTCATTTATTACATTATTACCTTATTGGGATAAATTCTGACAAGAGTTTATTCATTTTTGTTGAATAATAAATATTTCTTTTATTTATCAGTTTTGTTACCTAGTTTTATTATACTTTGCCGACCAACTTACAACCAACTCACAACAAGCCATTAAGCCAAGCCAAGAAGCCAACTAGTTTAAGTCATCAAAGCCCTTAAACCAAAAGAAATTAAATGTAAAAGAGAAAAAGCCAAAAGAGTTTTCTTCTTCGGCTAATATATTGACTACTCCTTTCTTCTCTTTTAATTTTCATAATTTTTTTTGTCAAACTTTTATCAATATTTTATGATATTTTTTTATTATATTAATAAATAAAAAATTACAATTTTATAGTATTTTTCGTATAATAATTTAATATTTATTAAATTAATAGTATTTAATTTAATTTTAAAAATTAGTCAAACTAACTTTTGAAAAAGATAATATGACAACTAAAAAAAAAGGACAGTAAGTATTTTTTTTTATATTCCAAGAAAGCCCTAAAACTAATAAAAGTAAATGTAAATTTACAATAATAAAGAAAGGGCAAAAACAAAGAAGTGTGAGTGAGAACATTTATAGGCCACCCTTCTCTTCTCTTTTCTCTCACTCTTTGTGCCAGTCTGCTCTTTCTTTGAGTGTTTACCTCTCTCTCTCTCTTTTTCTTTAACTCTGAAATAGAGGAACTAGAGAAGTTATAATAATGTCTACTACCCATTGCCCCTGAAAACTCTCTTTTTCTTCCTTCTCTAAATCACTTCACTTTTCTTTTCTTTCTAATCAAGATTGGTTTTTTTCTTCACATTTTGCTCTTTGTGTTTGTTTGGTAGAACCCCATTTGAGGAAAAAGAAAAAAGAATGGAGAAAGGGGGTGTTTGAGTTTTAAAGTGTGTGTAAATTCACCATTTCTGTGTTGATTTTTAGTTGTCTTTGGTTTCTTTCCAGATCTATTAGCTATAAAAACCTCATCTTTTCTCATTTCAAGATTACCCCTTTTGTTTGTTTTTTTGTTCATTAGCTTGGAGATATGAGTAAAGAAGAGTTCTTGAAGATCCAGGTACTTGTTATTTTCTCAATTGGCTCATTCCAATAATGTGTTTGTATAAATTGTTTTTGTTTGGGGGTTGCTTGAGTTTCTAATTCAAGATCCTCTGTTTCCATTTTTGTGAAGTAATTAGTATCTGTTTGAATGAAAGATCAAAACTTGTTATGGGTTTATTCACTTTTGTTTGTGTGTGTGTGTGAGTGTGTGTTGTTTCTCTTGAGTTTTAATGTTGGATGTTTCTGAGAAAGTTAATTACTTTACTCTGTTCTCTGTTGGGTTTGGCTGGCTGGCTTTGCTTGTGCATGCAGACTTGTGTCCTTAAAGTCAATATACACTGTGATGGGTGTAAGCATAAAGTAAAGAAAATCTTGCAAAAGATTGAAGGTATTTTTCCAAGACTCAATATCTGAATATCCAAATATATATGGCTTGTTTAATACACTATTTTGATTCTGTGTTGGGGTTGTTTTAATATCCAGGGGTTTATAAGACAAACATAGATTCAGAACAAGGAAAAGTGACTGTTTCTGGAAATGTAGACCCTGCTACACTGATCAAGAAATTAGCCAAGAGTGGGAAACATGCAGAGGTATGGGGTGCTCCCAAGGCTGTTAACAACCAACAAAATCAGCTTAATAATGGTAAAGGTGGCAATAACAAAGGCCAAGGCCAAGTCCAAGTCCAAGTTCAGAAAGGTGGGAACAATCAGCCTAAAGGTGGAGGAGGTGGAGGAGGAGGAGGAGGAGGAGCTCAAATGCCAAATCAGCAGCAACTTCAACAGTTGAAGACTTTGCAAGATCTGAAGCTGCCCCCACAGTTCAAGGACTTAAAACTTCCCCCAATGGGGAAAGACCAGAACCCAAAGGCTGTTAAGTTTACCATGCCTGAGATGGATGATTTGACTGATGATGAATTTGATGAGGATGATTTGACTGATTATGAGGATGATGAATTTGATGAGGATGAGTTGGATGATGAACTGGACGATATCCCGTCGAAGATGAAGGCGATGATGGGCCCGGGTGCAGGGGCTAATTCTAGTGGTGCTCAGATGAAGCTGCCAATGATGAGTGGTAATCCTGGAGCTCAGATGAAGCCGCCAATGATGGGTGGTAATCCTGGAGCTCAGATGAAGCCGATGATGGGTGGTAATGGTGGAGGAGGTCAGATGCCTAATATGATGATGATGAATGGTCTTATGAATGGGCAGCACCCTCAGCTTATGAAGGGTGGAAATGGCGGTAACAATGGTGGCAATAATGGAGGTGGTGGTAATGGGAAAAAAGGTGGTGGTAATGTCCCTGTTCAGATTAACATGGGCGGAAATAACGGTGGTAAGAAAGGCGGTGGTAATGGGGGAAATCCAAATCAAGGTGGAGGACCTGCTCAAAAGGGTGGCAAGAATGGTGGAGGGCAGCCAAGTGGCGGTGGCGGCAATGGTGGTGGACAGAATAAGAATGGTAGTGGCGGTGGCGGCGGTGGTGCTGGCAATATTCCTAACATGAATGGCAATGGGGCCAAAAAGGGAGGTGGAGGAAATGATGGGATGCCTCAAGGCATGCCAAACAGGATGATGGCTATGAGTGGAGGTGGAAACATGGGCCAGTTGGGAAACATGCCTAATCCAATGGGGCAGATGGGTCAAATGGGTGGTCTTCCAGTGGGCCAAATGGGTGGTCTTCCAATGGGTCAAATGGGTAATCCAGTGGGTCAGATGAGCCATGTTTCGGCAGTCCAAGGCCTACCAGCAGGGGCAGCAATGGGGGGCGGTGGTGGTGGTAATGCCGGTGGCTACTTCCAAGGTGCTGGTCCTGAAGTCATGGCTGGCAATCCTTACTACCAGCAGCAACAAATGGCAGCTATGATGATGCAGCAACAACAGCAGCAGCAGCGTGCCAATGGGAACGAAAGGTTTCAACCAATGATGTACGCTCGACCACCACCAGCTGTCAATTACATGCCACCACCAGCACCTTACAACCCGTATTACTACGGCCATCCACCACCTCCAAGTGATAACTACAGCACCTTCTTCAGTGATGAAAACACCAACAGCTGCACTGTGATGTGAGAGGCTATTAAAGATGGATAGCGTGGCTGCTGCATTCATCATAGTCTAAATGATTTTCTTAGTCTTTAATTAATGCCATAATATACAAAGGAGATTAATTTTCCCTTTGAACCTTACCTTAGCTTTGTTTTACTTATTTTTTTCTTTCTTAAGTACCTTTTTAATCCTAAGATTAGATTAGGGGTTTAATTTCATGATAGAGTTTAATGGTATATGAAGTCTTTAGTAGAGAGAGAGAGAGAGAGAGAGGTGGGACATGGAATGTTGTAAGTTGGAAGGAGATGTTTGTATATGTTTTATATATCTTTGATCAAGAAGAGCAAAGGAAATAAAATTGGAAGAAAATCTAATCCTTTTTTTACATTCTTATTGATCTAGACTAGAAGAAATGTTATACTGTCAATTAAAAATATGTGGTCATAACCAATGATCAAGCTTTCACTCTTTTTTCACTGTCTATGTGATAGTTTAAAACAATTGGTCATCTCTGCTACTGCTACTGCTGCCTCCTCTTTTCAGTTATTATAGTGTCCTCCATTTTGTTAGTGAAATAATGGAGAGGAGCCTATTACGGTGGGGTACATGTCCTACATGCTCATTCATTATTATGGAATATGTACTTGGTCCCACTCTCTTATCTATCCCTCTACCCTACAATCACAAACTTTTTAATATAAAAAATTCGTATAGGAAAGCGTTATACTGACTAAAAAGAAAAATATATCTTATAAATCGAGACAAAGAAGAAATATTAGATGTAACTTTATGACTAAAAAGAAAAGTATATCTACACGGAAGAAATATTGGATGGAATTTAGAGTTGGTAATTAAAAGTATCTAGTGTGTACTATATTGATTTAAATTTGATGAATATAGGAATTAAGAGAGTAGTGGGGTAGGAGGCGTAGGAGTAGCATAATTGGGTATAGTGGGGGAAGACAGATCCATGAATGTAAAGAGTAGCAAAATATTAATGTACTTATATATATATATATATATATATATATATAGAGAGAGAGAGAGAGAGAGCATGTGATGAGTGATGGAGACAAGCTAACCACTTTTTTTATATCCAAAAAATCTAACGGCGTTGACACTTTGACACTATTTTTCTCTACTCTTTTATATATACATACATTACAAAAAATAAATACTTAACCAAGTATATAGTAGGTTATTTGTCATATTTTTTAGATTATATTATTATTACTTAGAGAGAAGTATTTGTAAATACTCATAAACTTAGAGTAAATTATTAGTTTTGTTATTATTACTTAGAGAGAAGTTTTGTTCTCAAATTATTGTCATTCTTAAAAGTAACTCTCTACTTGACTAACTAAACTTATATATATTCTCGATCTGCCACATGACATAGCAAGTGGTCTCAAACAAAGGCGTATCTAAGGGGGGGGGGGGGGTCACCGGGTTCACGTGATTCCATGGCCCCCTCCCAAGATCATATATAGTAGTGTTATAATTTTTTAAAAATATTGAAATATAGATGTGTGAACCCACACTTTAAGTATCACATAATGCGATTATGACTGGGTGCACCTCTCTCTGCGAGGTTAGAAAGTTGAATTTTATATTTATCTTATTTTATTTTTCTTTCTAAAATTAGATAACACTTCTCTAAGTGGTAATTGGTATATAAGAATTAATTTTAGACCTATAATTTTAAAATTTTAACAGTTTTCAGAAGTAAAAACCTAAATGTCGAACCGATCAAATTTATATCATAGATCAACCTTTATATAACAGTGCACCCATCATCTCAAAATCCTGAATACGCCTCTGGTCTCAAACTCTTGTAGGAACATACGACAATTAAAAAACGGAGAGAAATATTGAAAACACCTCTAAACTTGACGGGAATTTAGTGGGGGTGTTTCAATCATGTTACAAGATTGGAGTATATTTAAATTTAGTTAGTCTAGTAAATGAGTTTTTTTAAGACCGATAATCTTGTATTGCTTCTTAAAAGCACCTCCTATTCTCTTTCTTCTTCTAAAAAATATATACTTATTCATTTTATTTATGGAACAATGTTCTTACGTGGATAATTCATCAATAAGTAAAATATCGAAGTAAATTACAACATTATGAATTAAATTTTGTGATCTCTTAAAAAAGGATAGAAAATGAGATCTCATTTTAGTGTAAGATAATATTATTTATTGTAGTGTACTAATTAAATGAAGTGGAAAGATGCAAAATGATAAAAGGAAATCCAATAAAATAAGAAAAAAATACAAATAAAAAATATAACAATGAGACAAAGTACAACACCCTAGGGCCCCACTAGAGTGATTGGTGGTACTTTTAGCCAAAAAAGTACAACTCTGTTTGCAGTATCTTTTTCACAAGTCACAACTCATGTACAAATATGACTTCTTAATGTGTTATATATACACAAAGCATTTGCATGTTACTTTTATCATCACTCTCTTATATTTTGCAAAACTTTTTTTGTAATTTTATTAGTACTATACTCTTCTAATTTCAAAATATCATTGTTTTTAGAGAGAATTATCTTATTTATTTTCGAATTGCCTTAGCTTTTCAATTAAAAAGTACATCACAAACAGTTGATGTAAAAGGAACTTTTTTTTTTCAATTTGAACAAGTCTAAATTCCTGTATTTTGAGAACATATAATAAAAATGTTTTTATGTGGGTAACTGTATATTTTGAAAAATGCTTGACTTCTACACTTCCATTAAAGACAAACAAAACATATTTTACCATCCGAAATTATAGACTAGTTATTCCTTTGGTCTCGGTTTATATGACTCACTTTTTTTTTATCAATCTAAAAAAGAATGATACGTTTTTATATTAAGTAATAATTAAACTTTTAAATGCTTATTTATCCTTACTGAAATGATTTATAATTATACAAACATCTAACACTTATTTTAGATCACAAATTTTTAAAAAAATTCTTTCTTTCTTAAATATTGTGTCAAATCAAATAATTCATATAAAATGAGACGGGGGAGTATAATAATAGCATTGTTTTTTGGTTCCTCCATGCAAATAAGGGGGAAGGAATTAATATTCCTGAAAATATGTTTGCAAGGATCAAATTATTCAATGGGTGAGATTCAAGGAAAGTTGTTTGGTCACATGAGGCATTCATTAAATTGTAGCTCCAGATCCAAAACTTATAATTCTGCATTTCTTCTTTATGGACACACCTACCACCCCTAGTACATTTTAATGCTCTACCTTCTTTTTTTCTATTAGATATAAGGTATTTATATTAAAATTCGATTAATTTAGAAGGAATGAAATCGAGACATCTAATTAAAGAAGAAATAATAATTCCAACGGCTATACCATATTCTTTGGTGGTTAATGTTGTACTTCATTTTCATTCACTCACCTTAAAATTCTTACATTTATATATTGGTCACATTTTACAAGTGATTACTTTCCTGTTGACTTTTCTAAAATTAATGTATTCCCTTCGTTTCTATTTATATGTCACTATTTTAGATTTTACATGCATTAAGAAACTAAATAAGCTTACTATTCTATTCTAATTTAATTTTTTTGGAACTCAAGTTTTCAATCAATGAATATGAATTAATTTATTTTGATTAATTAATTTAATCAATGAACATGAATCATTTACTTAGCTTTTCTAAGTTGGTCAAATGTATATTTTCAAGTCTAATAACTCACAAGGGTAAAAAAGGAACAATGTGGTAATTTATGCATTAATTTTATGAAATGACAAATATTATGAACCAACTATTTATAGAAAAGGATGACATATAAAAAAAGGAACGGAGGGAGTATTTATTTTAATTATCACTTTCTTCATATTTTGGGTTGTGTATGGATTGAATTTGAGAATTGTCTGTTTTATATAACGATTTTTAAAATTCGCAAAATGTAATTCGAATTTAATTCAAATAATCTTAAATTGGACTGAAATTTTGAAGTAATTATTAACTTGGATATAATTTGAATTTTTAGTTTAAGTCTATAAGTTGAGTTGTTTCTTTTCGTATTCAAATAAAATATTTATATCAAATTAACTTAAATATTGCTATCACAATCATCTAAATAAAGTATTCATGCAAGTAATGAAACCATTATTAAGGAAATGTAACAGAAGCATTGATAAGATCCTGTGAATTAATAAATCCAACATAGTAAAATCATGTCATATAGAATTTGCTGACAATAAAAATAAAATATCCAAGAAGTAGTTAGAGTAAAAATTCGAACATTGAACTTAGGTATTGAATGTATAGATGAGGTGATGTGTGATGAATAAGGTATATTTTTTACTTATTAGGTTGTACATATAGGTAATGCAATAATGTCTATTGGGTTATCCGGATAGGGATAATTATTATAAGGTATTTTGGATATCCAAAAATCTAAAATTTTAAATTCAGAATTCAAACATTTTAAAAATTAAATCTGTAATCTATTCATATCATTAAAATAGACTTAATAATTAATATCTAAATAATTAAAAATTATATTTAAAAACAAAAAGACTTAACGACCGACTTCTCTTGCATTATTTTTAAAGACTGATATCCTGTCAACTACATATTGCATCATTTATACCAATCACATTTTCTCTTGCATTGTTCTCAAATCTTACCAATTTGCCATTTATTTATCGATTGACTAACTAGATACTTGCTAAAATATGTCATACTCTCATATGTTATATCCATAATTAAAATATAACTTTTAAACACAAAATTAAGCATTAAATCTCAAAATCAAGAATCGAATTGTCATAGTATTCAATAATTTGGCACTTGAGAGATTAATTTTTGGTTCATCTAATCATTAACAACTAAATAATTTCTAAATATACGATAAAAATATATAATAATTGTAAGGATGGTATTAATAAAATGAAAGAAATATAGTCATGTCTGCGGTGGTGTACGAAGAATTTATCATAATCAGTATCACCCGTTTAAAATGAGAATATATATATACAAAATACTTGTTTTTACAAAGCACCAAATAATTACTACCAAACAAAGAAGGTCAAAGAAAAAAAATAAAAAATGAGGTTGTGGAGGTTTGAACACAAAACCATCTAGGCTGTGTGCATTATTTGTTTAAGAAGTGTCACTTATAATATGTATATAATCGTTATATCTTCTTTTGTTTCTTAATTGTATATACTTGTTTAGTAAGTTTTTCCAACGAAGCAGTGTCACGTAACACCCCTTCCACCTTCCTAAATCCGTCCCTGCATGTCTGGCACGTGGATTAGAAATATTTAACAACATGATTATTCATGTGACTAAAATTTGAAGTTATCGTAAATATAAATATTAAGCATAATAATATCATTCTTGTTTTACGTAAGAAAATTCACGTGAAAACATTTGGCTGTTTATTGGGACAGACCCACGTTGATTTTGTGTGTTGCCGTTACAATTAAATGTCGTCTTCTTTAAAATCTCACTCTTTTAATACGACAAATTACAAACTATTCATCCTATTATTATTGTTATTATATGATCATATATTCCTCTTTCACTCTATGAATTCCTACTCAACTTGTTAAAATAATAAATTAAACGTATTTTATTCTTCACATCGATCTTTTAAAAAAGTGAATGGTTTCTTAAATTTGTTTTGAGCAATTCTTATTTTTTTTAATTTACTTTTAAAATTGAATTTGATTCAACGTTCATTTCTTTAATATGATATTGAATAAAGATGTATTCAATATTATAGCAGTGAGGTTATTTGAATCCACCACTTTGGATACAAATAAGAAATTTATAAAAATTCAATAAAATTATTATAACTAGTAGGTCTGAATCTATAATTTTTAAAATATAAGAGGTTCAAAATTAAAAGTCTTAAATTTTGAACTCAAATAGTTTAATTCTAAATTTGTGTCTCTATTATTTAAGCAAGATGCATCGCAATTATTGTCCCTCAATATTAGATATTTATATTAAATTATTCACACTCCAAATGTTCAGTCTTAAATGTGAGGGAGGGGGAAGGGGGAGGGTGTGAAGAGTCACACAACGATTGTTTATGGGATGAGTGATCTCTTTAATAAATATGACTTGAACAATTTTTTAGTTTTGAGATGGCGTTTAGGATTGAGTTAAGGTCAAAATTCATTTTATTAACAGGATATTGAAACATGACACATCTCAAATCTCATTTTCAATATTGATCCTTCTATTTAATTGCGCACACACCAAATATCTAGTTCTAACTTCTAAGCAAGAAGGGAGGATGTGTGGAAAATCCACATTATCCCTCAAGAAATAACTTTTTTTCATTAAGTCATTAATTTCCATAAAGGGTTTAAGCAAAATAAAATAAAATATAGTGAGACATTTTTGGAATTACTTGAAAATAAAGTGGCAAAATTAGAATGTATAAACTCACACAGTATCTTTTACTGGTCCCTTTTCTTATTGTCTGGATTTTCAATCATTTCATATCACAAAAATTGCGGCAGTTTTAAAGGGGGAAAACTTGTTTACAGCATTTAAGCTAAATTAACCACTAAATTTCACTTAATTTTTCTGGTTTGAGAAATATTATTCCCCTTACTTTTTAATAAGGTAATATATTATGTTGATTATAATTAGTTGTTAAAATTGAGTTGGATCATTGAATGAAATTTTGAAATATAAATAATGACCTTCAATTATGATTAATTATTACTAATATATTTATCCAAAAATATAAAAATAATTAAAAGTACATAATAGTATCTTCAGGAGAATTTTTTGTTCAATTTGAACTACTTTTTGGGAGAAAAATCAGGATTTTTTTCCACGAGGCCTCTCAGTAGCTTTTATAAAAGTGCCAAGAAATACTACAAATTAGTTGTACTAAGTACTAACATAATGATGATGAGAGATGAAGTTGACAACCGCTAACAAATGTTGTGGTGGAATGGTAAATATTTTTTTTTAATTAGAGGTCTCGTGTTTGAGATACAGAGTCGCTTTTATTAAAGACTGTTTTACCCCTTAATGTAGGATTTTCTGGCGTAATTTTATATTTAATCGAGCTCTAATATAAATATTAGATATCAAATGAAAAACTAAAAAAAAATTTAGTTGAAGTTGACAGCCACTCCTCTTTTACTTTTTTTCTCTCTGCCTATCTCCTTGAGTTTTCACTAGGTAAGTGGATAATTATAGTAGGTTTGGTTCACTTTAATTCACGTCTAATGTAGTAATGTGTATAATAGAGAATGATGATTTCGACATTTTAATAAATATTTTAATTTTATCTTATTAAACTTAACTATGTCTTTCCTAAATCAATCACCTCAAAAAGATATTCTAATTAAGATAGAGTAATTAAAGTTTTAATGTCTAAATAATTAATTTTAAATTAATAAAGTACAATTTTATATAATTATTAGTATTATAATAATATATATGAATTTTATATGTGATTATATACTGGACTATGTGACCTAACTAGAAAGAGCTAATGCCTTAAATAGAAAAGAAGATATACAAAGTTAGAATTTGTTCTTTCGCTCCTTGCTGCAGGAGTGGCATAAAAAAAAAACCCTTTCTCGAATTTGAAGCGAATGAATGATCAGCCTTTCCTTGAATTCGAAGCGATGAATCATCTCTTAGCCTAGGATATTCGATATTTCAATTTAATTTTATATTGAATAACAATTTTTTTATAAAAATATATTAAATATCATAATATCAAAATTACAACATCAAAAAATTTAATTCCGATATGATATTCAGTATCTGCCGGCCTGCCATGACCATCCCTAATAGCCAGTCATACATGAGCTATTTTTGAGAAAAAAATTCTATCAGTTGAAAGTTGAAACTAATTTTTTAACCAGTTCTACTTTCATCTAATTGATTGAACTTGCAATTGAAACCATGAGAGTCTTGACCTAGCTATAAATAAGATAAATTTATGTCAAACAATCATTAAAGCGTGTTATGAAATAGTATAAAGATTTCCTTATTAAAATTTTTGGTTTCATCAAACATCAAAATGGAATGTTAAAATCTCCTGTAAATGACTTTTTAGGATCCAAATCTTGAATCAGTCGAATCAGTAAATTTCAAAAGGTAAACAAAAGGAAAAATATTTTATAAAATATATATGTTTTGTTTTGGTCAAATATAGGAAATTCGTCATCCAAATTTCATTTTTTCTTCTAATTTGGATTAAGTTATTCTCTGGATGACGACGTACTTTAAATCATTCGTACCAAATATAATTAGTATATTTCAAAAGTGTATATAATATTCAGGAGAGGTATCAGGTTCGACGAAAAATTACATTATTTATATATAATTAAATTATTATTTTTTCGTATATAGTAAATGTTGAACCCTCTATATTCTACTACATTTTTGTGTGTGTGTGTGTGTTTTTTTTTTTTTTAATCTCTTAATAAAAATCTTGATTCCGTTAAGGAGAATTGGATTAGTTTCCATTGTTTGAGTTTAAAGAGTCTCCACTATATATAGCATTATATGTACATTAATTAATAAAAGAAATTAATATATTTTTTAGTATTGTTTTGTCATGTCTTTAAGTCAAAGGGAACAGTAGAGCAGGTGGTTCTTTACATAAACCTTTTAGGCAGAAATTTGACTAAAATGATAGATGTGGTTGGAAGTTGCTTTTTATAAACTTAGATATGGAATTTGACGTTTTGAAAATGAGACTTATGTCTTTATGGATTTTTTTTTATAGATTCAGAATATACGCATTACGAGTCTTTCATTTATACTTTATAGTGAGAATGCATGTGCTTCCAACTTCATGTCCCATCACCAAATTCTTTTGTTTTAATTTGGGGAAAATTATAAATAGCACCTTGTAATTGTCGGAATAAATCATTTACACATTTAACTAATCGAACGACTTATTATTAGAGATGATGTTTTTGAAGGAAATATTATATAATTAGACATACTTCACTATCATGTATATTATTACTATCTATATATTTAAAATATTACGTATTTTATCACTAATTAAGAGTTTTCTACGTATCTTACACTTAGAAACATGTATTTCTACTACCAAAAACACAAAATAAAGAGAGAGGCGAGCGAGATTGGGGAGGAAGGTGAGCGAAATTCGTATGTATCCCAAATACATGTGAATCACAATATATACCATATACATGGAGACTGACAAGCAAGATGGGAGAGAGGCGAAGAAGGCGAGCGGGATTTTCTATGTATCCGAGATATATGCAAATCCACTTGGATACAATGTGTCTAGAACAAATTACACCTAATTTTGATTCCATGTATCTGAGATACATGTATCTAGAGGAACCAAAATCTATACGTAATATTACAAACTAGAATCTATCTAAGTAATTAGTACAAGAATTGGATATGATTATGAAAACATAAGTATTATTGATACAATTTGTGATATTTATACATGTACAAGTACAGAAGAAAATGAGTTTGTTGAACATAAGAGACCTAAAGAAAAGAAGAACTAACTATGTATATAACTCAAACATACTAATATACTAGGACTATACACTCAATATACCAACGTACTAGGACTCTACATCCTTATCCTTATCATGCGCCCTCAACATTGACTCAATTTGCTTGAGACCAATGTTCACTAAAGAGGTGGGAAAAAACCCTTTTGGGAAGTGCTTTAGTTAACATATCTGTTAGTTGAGCTCCGATTGGAATGTGATGAACTGAATTTTTTCCACTTTCCACTTGGTCACGGACAAAATGAAAGTCAATTGCCACATGCTTTGTTCGATTGTGAAAGACTAGATTACGACACATGTATATGACACCAATATTATTGCAAAAAATCTTAAGAGAACAAGGCAGCTTGAACCGAAGTTCTTGCAGTAGGTTGGTTGGCCAATTGAGCTCTGCTTCAGCCAAATATTAGATCTGACAATAATGTATTGCTTGTTGGAGCACCAACTAATTAGATTCTTCCAATAAAAATAACATAGGCTAAAGTGGAGTGTTTATTGTCGGGAATATCATCCTAATCTGCATCTGAGTAGGCGAGTAGTTGAGAAGAGTTATCATGTCTAAGTTGAAGTCCATAGGTTGTGGTTCATTTCACATAATGAAGAAGCCTCTTTGTTTCTTGCCAATGTTTAGTTGATGGAGAGTATTGCAATTGAGCGATCTTATTTACTATAAAGCATATAACAAGTCGTGTGATGGTGATGTATTGCAATGAGCTAATGACCTGCCTATAAAACGCAGCGTCTGCTGGAAAAAAAACTGTCATCCAAGCATAAAATGTCACTTGTGGACAGAGGAGTGCTCACATTGTTTACATCCAGTATATTTAACTTGTTGAGTATGTCTACAATGAAACTACTTTGTGTGAGAGTCAATACATAATTATGTTATATAACTTCAACACCTAAGAAATGTAAAAGGAACAAGATCCTTATCGAAAATCTATCACCCAACTGTTTAATTATTACATGGACTTGTGTGTTGTTAGAGCTTGAAACAACAATATCATATCATAGATCATAACAATAATGAGAGAATTAGGAGATCATTTGATGAATAAAGAATCATCAGATTCGGAATGAGCAAATCCACATGATAAGAGAAACTCTTTTATTTCAGTATTATCATACTCATGGTGTCTAGCGAAGTCCATAGATAGATTTGTGTAGTTTGCACACATGATTTGAAAATCGAGAATCGACAAATCTAGGTTGTTGTTGCACGAAAACTACGTTGATGTAATGAACATTTAAGATACATAACTAGGGATAAAATAAGTGGAATAATTGTTGTTTAACTAAACCGGAGGTGGAATGAAAGTCAACTCTAGGACGTTGATGAAATCCTTTTGCCACTAATCTGGCTTTATAACACTCTATGGATCCATTAGGCTTGTGTTTGACACAAAAAACCCATAAACACCTAACTACGTCTTGAGAGGGAGTAGATAAAATCAATGACCAAGTTTTATTTTTAAGTAAGCTACGTGTTCTTCTGTCATTGAGGCCTGACATTCATGATATTTAGATGTTTGATTGAAGGTATTTGGGATAAGCGTAAGGATTTTTTCGGTTGAGTTTGCAAGGTAATAAAAAATCACTTTGGGTTTGAAAATATTATTTTCAAACCTAGTGACCATTCGATTTGATGGTGTTTCATAAGTTGGTTGTGGAGATGCATATGGACTGCTATTTTGAAAAGAAGAAAAAAAAAGATAAAAAAGTGTGCAGGAGGACTTATAGTAGAGTTGGTTGGCACATCATCTTGATGGTCTGGAGTGTGCAATCCACGAGTAGATATGGAGTTGATCAAATCAGTAGTAGCAACAAATTAAATTGGATCTGTAACAACAGGAGGTTAGGGAGGTTGTGAGGAAGAAGAAGGACTAGAGGGATCATCTAGACACAATCATTTTTTCATGTGCAAGACTTATGGACGAAAGAGGTGAGGATAGTTATTTGTCAATGGAAAAATATGTTCAAAATATACGAAATTTCTGAAGATATACACTTTTAAAGGGCAAGGTCTAGGCAAGCATAACTATTTGTGGCAGATGAATATCCCATGAATACACAAGGATTGGAGTAGGGATCAAGTTTGGTTTACATGTAAGGCTTTAACCATGGATAACAAATACAACCAAATACCCTTAGTTTAAGAGGGATTCAGGTAGTTTTAAAGAGACATTGAAATAGTGATTTAAGACTTAGAAGTGGTGTTGACATCATGTTAATGAGGTAGACTATAAATTAGAATGCAAGGAACCAAAATTTGAAAGGGGCAGAAGCTTGGTAAAGAAGAGTTAAAGTGGTGTCTACAACGTGACGATGTTTTCTTTCGGCTGTGCCAACTAGCTGGGGGGTGTATGGAGGACTTATGAGATGTTGGATCCCAAAGTTCAATATTGTGAATTTAAGGCCAACATATTCACCTTCCCTATTAGTGTACAACATTTAATTCTCAATTGAAATTAGTTTTGAACCATTAGAACATAATTAGTGAACTTTTTCTTAACGTCTAATTTGAATTTTAGAATAAACAACCAAGTATATTTAGTGAAATGATCAACAAAAAAACATTGAATTTTAAATTATCAAAAGAGATAATTGGAGAGGACCCAAACATCTGAGTAAACAACATTAAAGCCTAGAACTTGTAATTAAATTATAACGAAATGATAGACGATGATTTTTATTGCATAAACATGAATTATAGAATGTAAAGGACTCAACATGGTTAATTAGTAGGTTGAAAGAAGAGACACAAGCTTTGGTAATATGAGCTTGAGGATAGCCAAGACGAGCATGACATAGATGCAATGATGGAGATGTTGATGCAACAAATTATGCTTGAGGATGAGATAACTGATTTGATCATGTATGTGGGCCACTCATAGATATCAATATTACTCTTTCCTTGAAGAAGACATGCCCACATACTCAAATCATTCACAACAAAAGAATAAGGAAAAAATAAATGGAAGTTAGATTTTGCCTATAAAATTGAGCAACATGAATCAATTTTTTTAGATGGAAAACAAAGAACATTTTTTAAAAGAAAGTTGGGTACAAGATTAGGAGAAGTTAAAGTAGTGTGACCAATATGAGTGGTAGAAATTTTTTTACCATCATGTATAATTATTGTCACGCCCCGAGCCTACACCCTGGGCGGGACCGGCACTCGGAGACCATTGCTGGCCCCAAGCGAACCCTTGGCCTGGCTTTCTTAACTCAGCGGAAACTTATCTCAAAAGCATAACTCAATGCAATGAAAGGTTATAAACAACCAACTGATAAAATATGGCCAAAAAGGCAACTCGAGTCTCAAAATAGAATAGTAATATATATACATAGATGAGAGACTCAAAACTAACTGACTGACTGTCTATGAAGCCTCTAAAATACTTAGATGGATGTTGGGACAGACCCCGCAACACCTGAATAAAACAAAACTAAGAGAACAAAATAACTGAGCCCTCCGGAAGCAAGGAGGCTCACCACTGACTCTGGAGTGCTCAACTGGATCAACGGCGTGCTGAAAGCTGATCCTGGGTACCTGCGTCTGCATCATAAAACGATGCAGGCCAACTGGCATCAGTACATGGAATGTACGAGTATGCGAGCATGGAAAGCTAAACCACAACTTAAGCTTGAAAAGAATA
>NW_006238936.1:65910-159825 GCF_000226075.1 Solanum tuberosum | reverse complement strand
TGATACAACGTTTTAACTCACGTTGCCCAAGGACCATCCTATACCTTGCCATCGATATAGGACCTTACTTTTAACTTTTGCTTAATGGATCCACTAGCTTAACTTTCGTGATCATCTAAAAAGTATGATCCGAGAAATCCCATGTTTGGCTACATGGTTCTTATGGAGAGTTGAGTTAATATGAACTCGTGTCCCCAATTCGGTGCTCAAGACTACTCCCACAAATACTTTAGCTCATAAGTGTTTTAAACACATCTTTCTTTAGTTGAGATAATTACTCAAAACTTAGCCCGAAGGCACTTGAAAACTCTTTCTAAATAGAACAAATCAAAATCATATTTTTAATATGATCATTGATGACTCGGGATATTCATACTGCTTAAACATTGATGGTATATCTAGAGACCATACTGTTTAAACATTGATGACATACTCGATTTGTCATATCTAATCATATTTTAGAAACTTTTTTGAAAACTCATCTTTTCTTTTTAAAAGAGATAGTGCTCAAACTTCTCAAAACTCATTTGGAAATCTCAATTTCCTCTCAACTTAATTATGAAAACACTTATAAACTTCTTTGGGAAATACTTAGTTTCCTAATTACTTTTGAGAAATGAACTCAACTCTTGACTCTTGACTTAACTCGAAACTTTTGACTTGACTGGAAACTCGATACTCTTTACTCGACTTGAAACTGTATGCTCTTTACTCTTTACTTAACTTGGAACTTGAGACTCTTTGCTTGACTTGAAACTCTATACTTAACTTGGAACTCGACACTTAACTTGGAACTTGAGCCTTAGAATGAAGTTAAAACGTTCAATGAAGACTCTTGAAAAGCTTTAAAGACTTGCTTTGACTTGCTTAACTTCTAAGCTTGGCTCTAACTTCACTTGACTTCTAACTTCACTTGACCTTGAAACTAACTTCACTTGACTTGGAATCTAACTTCACTTGACTTGATCCTAACTCACCTTGAATTGGATTATGGATTCAAGGGTAATGATCTCATGTTTACGACACTTCTCATTCTCTTACTCACTTGCTCGAGTCTTGAAACAAGTTACTAGAAATTGTAGACGACTCCTCAAAAAAGACTCAAGGGATTTCCTTAGAATATTCGAAAGAATTCTCAACAACATAACTCTCAACTCTTCCTTGAATTTGAATTATGAATTCAAGATTTTGATCATGTTAGGAATGACTTTTAGGTGTTTAAAAGTAGCTTAGAGTAGTTGGAATCGAAAAGGAGTGAATGCGCACTTTAAATGAGCTCAAACGGGGCAATCGACAACAAATAGATGGGGCAAGTGACCCTGGCGCCATGGGTGGCGCGGGGCGCCAGCCCCTAAACTTCAGTGGAGAGTTTGGGGCGCTCTGGCAGGCGCGTCGCGCCAGGCCCCCAACCCAGAAATTTCAGCATGCTCATTTTCTCGTTTTCTCACCTTATTTCACCTAAAATCGAATGGTTTCTTCCCCAAATCACTTAGAAACATTAACACCCTCAATATACCATAGATTCAACTCAAAAACACAACCGGAAACAAGTCCCAAATCAACAAGAATCTCAACATCACAATCAACAACAATACCAACAATAATTTCAACAACAACAACTAACAACTTCAACAATTCCAACAACTTCAACAACAAATCCAATCCTTTCTCAAATCATAAAAATGAACTTGGTGTGTGGGGGAAAGGATCAACCCACACAAAGAACTCACATACCTTAATAGGGATCACCCCCGACGATTTCCACCTTTTAAAAATGTTAAGACTGATCAAAAACATCAGCCTAACACATATATATATATAACCACAATAAAAGGCTAGGGAAAAGACCAAAATGCCCTTAATTTTCCTGACGGATTCCTTGCCAACTGCCCAACTTTAAATGGCCATAACTCGCTCATACGAACTCGGAATTGAGCAAACTCGGCGGCGTTGGAAAGATCATTCCACAAGCTTCGCAACCATAACTGAAAATACTCCTAAATCATCCTGAGCTAGGAGTTACGACTGCTCAAAGTTGGCCAAAATTCACTGATTTCCATACTTAGCAAAATTTCCAAAACTTTAAAATTCTTTCCAAAAATGAAAATTTCCAATTATAAGCCTTTTCATAGCTATTTCAAATTGTCGGATGTTACAATTTTCACATCCATCCCAAAGAACTGAGTAGGAGTCTGAAGAAAGGGAGAGTTGTTTGTAATATGATCAGAGGCTCTGGAATCCACAACTCAAAGGCTTGGGAAATTAGAAGCATAATAGTGAGGATTGACAAAATTAGCATATGTTTCAATAGCACTCTGTGATTTGGACCTATAGACCTTTGCAATGTGACCAAACTTATCACAAAGTTAACATTGGACTCACTGATTATTGCTTTTATTCATAATAGAAAATTGACTACAAAAATTATAGGAACTTGATGGAGTGGTGTTCCTATAATTGAAAGAGTTAGGTTGTCTATTTTTTGAACAGTTGTTGGTGGAATGTTGATGAAGTTGAGCAGTGATCATGGGTGTGCTTGCTTTAGGTTCTGAGTGTTTGATGAACATTGTCACGCTCCGAGGCTACCCCCTTGACGTAAATACGGGACTTAGGATCACGAGTGACCCCAAGCTAACCCTGAGTTGGCATATCATAAGCATATAAACAATTTACTGAATTAAGGGATACTATGCGGAAACTTAAATCATAAGATAAATTGAGATGGTGAATACCCAATACTAGTCTGAATAACATAATGAATAGGAGTTTACAATGTTGGATTATAACTCAAAATAATATAACTGATTCTAACTATGTCTGAAATAAGCCTCTAACTAACTAGAAATGCTGGGACATGTCCCCATCTAACTCAAGCAAAACTGAAACTAAAAAGGAAAGACTGAATAAATAACATGTCAATCGTCCTCGAAGAATGATGACTCACCATTGATGCTGCTGAATGCGGATCGGGAACCGATCTACACGTGATATGAATGCTGAGGACTTGAACCTACATCACGAGAAGATGTAGCGCAGAGTATGCGTCAGTACTTGAAGGGTACTGAGCATGTAGGATATGATAAAGCTGAACAAACATACATAACTAAAAAAAATATACTGAGCAACGATATAATATGGAAATGATAAAGATACTGAGATATACTGAAAATGAACTGAACTGAATACAATGACCAAGTACATAACATGTTAAGACTGAATACTGAAATATAAATGGTAATCTGGTCAATACACAAGAATCTGACTGTGGAAGCTACTAATAACCGACATAAAACCATGTGAGCTAAACGTGGAGTCCGATGTATACGCCCCATCGAGAGGACCCAATATACCTTGCCAGGGGTATAAAGACATGACTGGCGTGATCACTAAATATGATGCCCACAGATGGGACTTAACCTACAAGGGCATGTAGTTCTGGGACTATGAGGGTGACTGACCCTAATCCAACTCGGTATTAACCCTACTCCCAACTAGAGTGTGTACAATACAGTGCAACTGAAATAAACTGGAAAGCTCAAGATTTCGATATGCTAATTGAAGATGCAACATTAAGTACTGATAATGAAACATTTGAAAACTGATGCATGTATATCTGTATAAGCTGACCTAGCAAGTGTAATTCATGAACTAAACGAATCTACACAACTAGGGTTCTGAATTTCATGCAAGAATTAAGCAACATGGTTATAAAAACGTAATATTCTGATTAGGATTAGTCTAACAGCTAAATCACAACAATTATCTGAAGTTCTAGAAACCTTAGGTCTAAACAATTTGAAGGGAATCAAGAATCTGATAAAATTCTAGGGACCTAATGGGTAAAAGGAACCAACTAGTGAAATCCCACATACCTGGTGACGAATTTCACGGAGAAATCTTTTGATTTTAAGGCTGGAATGAAGAAAACCTTGATGATGTTCGTGAGGATGGTAACACCTGAATTCTCTTCTTTCTACTCTAGTTTTGGTGAAATTAGGTAAATGGGTCGCTTAGGGTAAAGTCTGATTGAGTTACTAGGCTAAAATTGACTAAAACAACGTAGTTTAGGAGTTAAACGACATAGTTTAGGTGTCCAACACATAGGGGAAAGACCAAAAGACCCCTGACTTAAAATCTGTCGAAGCCACTGACGGCCCCTGACCGACGGACCGTGGACTGACCAACGGTCCATCCTGGCACGGCATCGTTTGGCGTCTAGGAGCTAAAAGTTGGGTGTCTGAACCACGGCCTAGACCACAAATCGTGGTCTGACCTACGGTCTGTAAGTCCTGGTGTAGGTCCAGATAGCTGGAAATTTTGGGGTTTTGGGGAGGGGGTTGCAGGTGGCCAACCACGGATCCCACCTACGGTCCGTAGGTGGCCCCGTTGGTGGCACCTGCAACTTCTGAAATTTTGCATTTTGGTCTTTCTAGCATATGGGGTGTTACAAACATTTTCTATGCAAGGATTTTATCAAAGAGTTCTTCGAATGTTATTATCACAAGCTCTTATTATTGTAGATAACTCTTTCTACTCGGGATCTAGACCACTCAAGACCTCAATGAAAAGTTTCTTGTTGTTGACGAGTGAACCACTACAGACTAAATCATCTGCAATGGACTTGCTTTCTCTCATATAGTCACTGATTGAATGTTGATCTCATTTGACATTCACTAGAGTATCGCGTAAATTGAAATATTTTGAGTGTGATTTGCTTGCATAAGTTATTTGGAGAATATCCCAAGATTCTTTGAAAGAGGAAGCATGTTCAATGAGGGTAGGAATTGTAGCGTCAACTAATGTCATAATGACATGGCAAACAAGATTGTTTTATCGCCACCATAATCTCAATTGGGGTTGAGGATTTGGTTATTGTCTTTGTTCAGAATGTGCACAATTGGGATGGAAAGTGAATCATTAACAAAGGTAAGAAGATTGTAGCCAAACAATAGTAGGGTAAGTTGGGATTTTCAAGTTGGATAATGCACACTTCAAGTTAGCTTGAAGAATAACTTAGACATAGGGTTAAAGAGATCAATTGAGAAGGTTGAATGACACCCGTTGATTGAAAGTAACTGCTGGAGAGTTAGGAGAAGAGGAAGAGGAAAAAACTAGCATTCTGGAAAAAAGAGAGAAGGAAAAGAGTTGGAATTCTAGAAAAGAAAAAGAGGGTCGGAGTTGGAATTCTGAAAAACAAAGCGAAGAGGATCGGATATACTCGTCAGAATGTGTTGTAGGCTCTTGATACCATATAAGTGCTGGATATGATTATGAAATCATAAGTATTATTGATACAATATGTGTTATTTATACATGTACAAGTATAGAAGAGAAGGAAATTTGTTGAACATAAGATACCTAAAGAGAAGAGGAATTAATTATGTATATAACAACGTACTAGGATTGTACACTCAATATACCAACGTACTAGGACTCTGCATCCTTATCCCAATCAATTAGCTCCTAAATTAGTGAGATTTATGTAAGTTCCTCTTTTTAAAATTCTTTTTAGTCTCAATTCTTAAGGTGTGTTTTCCTTGACATTTTTAAGCACGTCAACGCTCATTTTTATAAGCACCTAAACAATAGTAATTGAAAATTTTAAAATCATTAAATAAACATACCAGTGAAAATTTATGTCAATTCTTAAGTTGTTATAATGACTACTATAAGGTTGAATAGACTTTATAAACAAGAAAAAGTTGATGAGCTAGAAAAAGTGCAGTGCAATCATAAATTTATTTTGCCTTTGTTGATCTCTTGAACACCAAAGAACCCTGTTAGAAGATGTTAGGTTTATCCATACTATGAGGCAAGTGAAATTATTCTCAAGAATTGCTCATGAAGAATCGAATCCTAATTTATTTTCATATTTGATTTGTTTTAGGTTCCTAGATTGTGCGATTTTTGGAATTAGAAGGAAAAATTAATTAATTTAGGATTCAAATTTGTGATTTCAAAACTATTGGGAAGAATGCGACTTTATGAATATATTGGAATCTAAATGAAAGTTTGGCGACAAATCTAAAAAATTGTAACAACCAAGTGCCGGTCATTATTAGTTGGTCAATGGTGAAATAATTTTGAGTAATTTTTTATTTCAGGTGGTGACTTAAATTTTTTTGGCTAAGTCAGTCTAAAGTGGATTCTGGAAAATGTGAAGTAGAGGGCTATCCGGAAAGAGGTGGGTTGAAATGTCTTGGCTTAAATTTTCTAGTAGTCAAGACATTAAAGAATTCATAGGGCTACATGAAATGTAATTCCGGTGAGTAAAACTCCTGAAATCGAATTCGGCGTGAAAGGAATAGTTGGGGAGGTCATAGGAAGAATGTATGTTGTGAAAAATAGGATTTTAGGAATTTTCGAGTCTCTTAAGTTCGCCTAGTTTTCTATGGTGGAAGGCATTTGATTCTTAAGCATTATAATCTACGATATTAGTCTTGTGAGAGGGTTTTGACTTGATTTAATAGTGGAAAATGCCTTAGGTATGGGGTTAGGATTTGGTGATAATATGGGTATTGTTAGGCCATTTGTGATTGATTATTGTGTTTATTTACTGTTTATATCAAGAACACAAGACAAGACACTTCAAAGGGGAAAGTTAAGCTTCTTTAGCATTTCTAGAAGGATTAATTTGAGGTAGGTGATGGTTGTATTTTTCCAATTGATGTAGGTATGCATGTTTATTGCTTTATAATATCACTTGTGTAATGCATGCTGGGGAAACATAGGGAGCATATGAAATGACATTATGTTCATAAATTCATTCAATGAACATGTTTACTTGTGGTTTCAAGTGTTATTGTTGATTGTAATTGTAATTGTGCAAGCTTGTCTCTAATTGTTGGTTGGCTCGATACCACGCTGGTACAAAAACACTAATAGTTGGCTCAGGTACCACGTCGATAAACTAACATTTTGTATATGGATTCATTGAGAATATCGGGCATGTGTAATTTGTGGCTCTATGAATAAACCAGATTTACCTTTTTATAATGTGATGTATGTATATCTGATCCTTAAGTGGTCCGGGTTAATTGAGAGGTTAGTTGGACTTAAGTATGACTTAATGTGATCATGTGAAACATGTTTCATGTGTATATATCAATCATTGGCTCGGTGTCGAATCGGAAAATTTCCTTTAAAATTGATTTACCCATAGCTAGAGGTATCACATATAGAAAATTAGCTAAATTTGATCATTAATTGATCCCCGAACTCGCCATTTCAAAATACTAATTTAGTAACTAATTAGATGATAAATTAGCAAGGAAGGCATTACGTACGGGTTAGAATCATATCTCACGAAGAAATCTCAAAAATCACCTTTCGAATCTTCCCAAATTGAGGTTTCAAACTCCCAAAATTGAGTTTTGAATTTAAAATTTATGAATAAGCATTTAAAATATGTTCATCCTTCTACACAATTGCGATGGGTCCCTCGCAATCATGAGGTTGACCTGGACACACCTCACACAATCGTGAGGCACAAGCTAAACTTGAACCTCCGCTCCCTCTTCACCATCGCGAATGCAAAGAAAGCGACCTTAACTAGAAACCAATTGAACTAGTGATGCCCAAATTTTCAAAATTCTCTGAATGGAACATTGGGAGTCGTTCAAAATCCCTTAAAAATAAATCAAATATGTAGAGTAACTAAACCACATTTTGGATCTGTTGAAATCATGAAATCAATGATTACGAGGCGTGTAAATCAAATGTTGAATGTGGTTAACCTTAAGTTCCTTTAACTTCAAAAACTCATCTAATGACATGAATCACTCTCGAATGCCTCGAAATCTGAATCAACTTTCCAACCATGTCAAAAATCACCTTTGAAATCTAATAAAACGGTCAAAATTTAATTTCAAACTAAGATATTGACTTTGGTCAAACTTTTTGCAAACCCTCAAAATTGAAAAGCTCACCTAATGCATGTCCAATCATCTCAGAAATCATGTTGTTCATTCCCTCAAGTCACAAATACCATATAGTAGATGTGGAAAAATACACAAAACTAAAGATCGGTATATGGGTTCGGGAGTATATTAGACAATTAAATTAGTAAAAGATCTAAATAGATTTGTAATTTTTTCATTTAATATGTTTTTTTTTGTTTCCCATCGGGTGTCCAGAGCCACATCGAAGCTCCGACTAAATTCGAATCATGCACTGTCGGGCTCATTCGGGGATGACGCTCCCAACATGATTTTCTCCATACCCAGGCTCGAACCTGAGTCCTCTAATTAAAGATGAAGCAGTATTACCACTCCACGACAACCCATGTTGGTGTCATTTAATATGTGGCATTATTAGGGGGCACGTATTTCCTTGTGCATAAAAAATTTAATTTGTTGTAGTTGTTTCATTGAATTATTCAGCTATGATGTTATCAAATTTCTTTATAATCTTGAGCAAATACTTACTCTATTTCATTCTACTTTGATTCTTATAGGATGGTAAAACTAGCTAACTAATTAATTATTAGGCATTAGACAATGTAGTTACTACTTCCTTTTTGAATTTTGTTTGTCCTTTTTGAAAAAAAAAAGACTTTGTTTTACACAAAGCTAATAATGTGTTTCATTTGAGGACCCATTATTTTGATTAGACGTTATTTCCTCCTTGAAGATATTGGCAATGACTTTCACACCTTAAAGATCAAATGTATCTTAATAATGTGGAAGTGATGGACAGTCCTTTAAGCATTATTTGTAGTGGATTTAGGTAAACCAGTAATTTCCCTATTGGACAAAGACACCAATTATACTTTCTACTACTTTTTTTCTTCAACTTTTTTATTAAAGATTTGACATGAAAAACTTTGGTACATGTCTTGTTCAACAGTTTCTCTTTTGGCCAAATGTAGACCCCATTTTTGTATCAAAGACTTGAGGTGCCAAGAAAGGGTTGAATCAGTCTCATTCTTGAATATATTGTAACTTGTAAGCCTTGTAGTGTCATACAATTGATTGGGATTTACTTGAGTGTATTAAAATATGTTAACTAGTGTATATATGATAGTGGACTAAGTGAAAGCAATAAGGTGACTTAAAATACTCCAAATGAATAAAATAAAGGGAACAAGGTTATATTTGCCAACTCTTAAAAAAGAATTATATTTATCACTCATCATACTTTTTTGATATATTTACTCTTACTATCCAACTTTGGACACATATGTTAAGTCTCACTATCCCACTTTTATCATCATATGTGACACCTACATGTGCTACATAGATATTGTTTTATCACATTTAAAAATTTACATTCTATTTAATATTCTATTCAATCCAATTATTAAAATACAACCCACCCAATTATAAAGACCCATTAAACCTAAATCTTATACCCTTCTCCTGCATCCCTTTAACCCATCAGAGAAACATAATACAAGGTTTCTTCTACCCAAAATTAGAGCTGACATATTGTTATGGTTTTGCCCTGATTTTCTTACCTTATTTGAAGTTTATTTTTTCCTAAAAGAAAAGACAAAACATTACCATAAATATTTTTACTTTTCATGAAAGGAAAATGTATTTTTCTTCCATATTTGGTTTATTATTTCCTTAGAGGAAAAGTTAGGAGATCTATAGATTGAAGACCCTTTTCTCATATCAAAACACAATAGAATCCACAATGTAGTCATTTAAGAGTCTTGTTTATGGAGAGATTTTCTCCTAAACATATTTATATTTTTCAATATGTAGTTCGTTTGACCAAACAATATTAATAATATATCTTTAATATGTTTTTATTTGTCGTTTGATTTATCAACAATTTGATTTGCAATTGCAAGTTTCCGCATGACGCCCTAATCACTTTCGAACCCAACACACATGTTTGAGGCTTGTCGCTTTAGCTGACCCTCTTGTTCATTTATGATGTTCTTGTTCTACTTTAGAAATAAAGACATTTCTGACTTGTATTTTATTTCAATTCAGTTTTAACATATTAGTTGCTTATACACGTGACAATCAGGTTTTGGGAGATATTTATGAGATCGGCTAATTATCCGTATTATGTTTATTGATAGTTATTTTCCACATTTCTATCATTATGTTTTGGATTTTAGACTGACTTATCTTGATGGGATAAAATCAGTGTCATAACACCTATTTTTGGATCATGACTCTGACATGTTCTCTCTATTATATTCTACATTGTACCCTATTAGATATCAAATTAATATCGAACATGATTTTCTAGGTGGAAGAAATCTTATATATAAATGATGTTTTCTTTATTGTGTAGTATCACATATGGATGAAAGTGAATGAGAAGTATTATGTTATAGATAAATATATCATTATAATATGTTTATAATTTGAGGTTGTGTCACGGTCCAATCCATCGGGCTGTGTGGGCACTTACATACTAACACCTAAGTAGGAGAACCCTCATATCCCAATAGTCAAAACATGCGGAAAATTAAGGAAGCGAACGAATAAAAGAAATTCATGCAATATCTTTATAAAAACAAGAGTTTTAAAAACGACTCAGACTTAAGACATGTAAAGTAATTAACACCCCCAAGGATCTAGTCTAAACAGGTACAAGAGCTACTAAGAGTACAATGAAAAACATCATAACGAAAAGACACAATTCCCACTATGCGGAAGGAAAGATAGAAGTTGCTGGAGATTTCCTTCGCCTTCACCTATGAAACATCATTGATCATGCAACCAGACTATGCCAAAAAGGCATAGCAAGAGTAGTATCAGTACAACCACACGTACTGGTAGGCATCATCGGTCAACCCGAATACCCATCGCATAATACAAGAAATCAACTGGCGAAACATGCAATAAGACCAATCGCTCTTCCACCTTTATATTTTTGCCTACTCTTAGCATTCTGGATATTAACATCAGGCTAGTTCCCTTGCCTCTAACCTCTTACTTACTTCGTCATGATTACACCCAATCAATCAATCCACTAAGGAAGTTTTCTGATACACTGCTACCAACCTGGTAAACCACTCACGATACACCCTTTTGTTTTCCCCATCTCTACTCAAGTTAAGACCCCACCTTACGCCTATCAAGGCCTACTTATCCATTTATATTACCACTCCCTCAGTGGGAAAACCTAACTGACAACACTATCACCAACCACCACCCCGAGCCTCAACAATAATGTCCATGCCCATATTCTCATTAATAAGGTTAGCACCCGAGTCCCTTAGTTCTCCCTTACCATACTACAACCGAATTGAAACTCTACCATCCACAGTTTATTATACGAACATGTATCTCTAATTAACTTACCACATTACAACCCCCACCTATATGCACATAATATATAGTCCACCAATCATTCAGGAAGCACGCCAATTCCACATTATCAATCATGCACGCAATTACACCTATAACACAAGTCAATGGCCCTCTTGTGGAATCCACACCCAAATTGTTAGCATACCGAAATGTGGTACCCGATCCAATGCAAGTTAGTGTGTCAGAATGCAGCACCCAATCCAAATTTTATGCCGGTACGTGGCAACCGATCTCATGTTTATGTCAAAATGTGGCAACTGATCAAAGTTAGTCTGTCGAAACGTGATGAGTCTACAAATTGGACTCATTTAGGGCTATATTTTGATAGAATTAGTGTCCTCAAATGCATATTTTATATCAATATCTGATGAAAGCCTTTAAGTTTCAGGTATTTGGAGTTTGAGGGAAAGCATGGACACTACTTAGCAAACAAAGGAACTAAGGCAGCTGAAATAATGAAAAATGAAGATTTGAGAATCGCCGAACCCATTCGGCGAATCGCCAAAAGGTCTTATCATCGCCTTTTGTTCCAGTGTGCTGAGCCTTGAAAGAACGGATCAAATCAGCGGTGAAAAAGAGCAATCGGCGTATCGTTGAGCAGTTCCGCAAAGCTGTACTATGGCACCCAATGATCCAAAACATGACGATGTTGAAGTCTTATGCAAGACGGCGATGAAACCTACCAAAAGATGGATCGCCGAGTTGATTGGCGATCTCAACTAACGACGCTGAATAATACGCTGCAGCACAGATTGTGGAAAACTATAAATACTCGTTGAGAGTTGTAGCTTATTATCAGATTCTTAATATAGAATTTTTAACATAGACTTTTGAGTTCTAAGTTTGGAGAGGATTTGACGATTCAAAGGGTTTCAACTCCAAGAATTTGGACTTGGGTCTTGTGAATTCTTCATCTTTGCTTGTTTTGAGACTTAAATCTTTATACCCATTTGAATGCAAACTCATTTTGATATAAATTTCTATCTCTTTTACATGTCTAGCTAAAATCTCAATTCTTGGGGTGTGATTTTGTGAATATGGGTTAGATTATCTGTTGGGTCTTGCTTGTTGATGGTTTATTTGTTGAGTAGATGTGATTTCGTTTAGTAGTTGTGGTGAAACTTAATGAAGTTGTAGTTGCAAATACGATTTCACCTTTGTGTTTTCGGCTTGCTCAAGAGAGAGGTCGTAAAACTAAGACTACTAAATTTATGGACGGTGGGATTGGATCGACATGAGGTTCATCTCGAGAGAGTGAACCCTAGTCCTTCTCCCACACACTCAACTCGAGAGAGTGAGTGCGCTAAGGCGGAGGCTGTTCTTCATGCGGCAAGTGTGTTTCCGAGAGGAACCCATTTGATTCGGGTAAGTTGCTCGAGAGAGAATTTACCCCACTATAATCTAGCCTAGTCACAAATATTCAACGGGTTTATTATCAAAAACATGTACCCAATAGTTTAGTTTATCCCGTATTCCTATCACATCCCAAGAATCTCGTCTCCTTGATTAGTACTTTTTGTATTTTTGTTGTTTTTGCTTACTTGTGAAAAACCCCATTTGTTAATTGACGCTTGCGTCACCCATTTGATTTATAATGTTTTTAATCGATAATATTTTTATCTATGACTAATTAGAACTTAATTTTATTTTTATTTAATTCTCAAGCCCACTCCCTTGGGACTCGACCCCAACCCTTGGTTGGGTCACTTTACTATTGTACGATCGTAGACACTTTCATTGGAAGTTGTGTCTTGATTACGTAAAGATCAAAATGGCGCCGCTGTCGGGGAGTGGTATTATTTGAGAATTCTTAGTTTAGTAGAATTTTTGTTCTTCTTAGTTGTAATTTACTCGCTTAATTTTTAGTTTTGTTTTGCTTTGAAGTTGTTGATATAGGCAGATACCCTGAGCATGACTGAGGGAAATGGTAGCAACTCGGCTGCGACGAGTCAAGAAGTCGAGAGGGACTTCAAGTTAACTGCACTGGTAACTCAGCTGAATGAGTTAGCCACCAAAATATCAGAGGTGGAAAACCAATGCAAAAGCCAAAGAAGGTACATACCCCCTCATGAACGGAAATAGTCTGGAGACATGGAGAATAATCGTATCGAGGACACACTCCAAATCATTCTCCAAAAGATCACCGAACAAGATCGAATGCTGGAAGAGATGAAGGAGAATATTAAAGTGTTGAATCAAATGATTGGCTCTTATTCTAGATCGATCCAGCTGATCAAGACACTTATGAGTTATGCAGTGCCTCCTCTTCACTCGAATGAACTATTAGGGTTACCTAGTAACACTAGGACCAACCCCACCAATGGAGAGTGAATAAAGACTTGGGTCGTGCCACGATATTAACTAAGGCGCTTCTTTGGAGGCAACCCAAGGTTTTATATGCTTTTGTTTGCTTTTATAAATAATGGTGTTTTAGTGGTGCAGGTTTAAATGCTGAAAGTGTTTGGAAAATGCATATTGGCGAGTAAAATGGTCAGTCGGTGAATCGTCAAAATGGCCGACGTACCCGACTCGACCCGCAGTTTGGCTCAATTCAAATTTAATTCAGAGCCTGTAAATCTCGGCGAGCTCATGAAGCAGTTCGGCATGTCGCCAACCTTTTCGGCGACCTTAATTCAGATCGCCGTCTTGACCCCCAAGAGACTGATGATCCTATTGAAAATAGAGGGGCAAGTGACCACTCAGCGTATCGCCGAGTGGATCGGCAAGTGCAAGTAACGTCGCCGAATGAACGCGAACTGGACGATTTTTAATGACCAAAGGTTTCAGAATTTGAACTTCTTCACTTTTCCTCGTTTTTAAACTTCACAAACTTACACCAATGTAGTATTTTCAATTGCGTTAGTATCTTCACATTAGTATTTTAGTTGGTGAGTGGTGCTCAGAACTAGGATTTCTTTGCCGCCTAGCTTTTCAATCGCGTTTTAATCAACATTTAAGGTTGGTTTCCAAATCTCGAGTTTCCATTCAAAAAATTTGTACTCGTTTGCAATAAATGTATCGTATTGTTGTGTGTTTGGACTCTCTGATAGAATTAGAATTCTTAAATGCCCATTTCAAGTTGCAAATCTTGTCGTTATTGTTTTGATTGTCAAATGCCCGTAATATTGGTATTTTTAAATGAATGAATTTTCATTTAGTTGTGCTTACGTGTCGTTTAGATTGATTGGGTGAAGTTTGAGTAACCCATGTTTGTGCTAAATGACGAAAATTGCTCAATGATAGAGCGGGTGACAACACTCTTTAGAACAAATATCGTCAAATGGCTAAATTTGGCAAAATCGACAAAAATCTGAGTATGTCGGGGTGATGGGTAGTATGGGTCTTGTTTGAATTTAATTAGGGCATGCTTTGATTTTTTATCGGGGGGTGCGGGGTTAAATTTGAGAAAATGGGTTGAAAATAGGTACGTTGAGCCGTTTGGCGAGCTGGGTTGAGCTCGTCGAACCACTCGGCGGTTCGCCTAAAGCCCCAATCTCGCCTTTAATTCAATGCTAAATGTGATGTTGAATTCTGTAACTTTCGTCGAGAAGCATGATGTCGCTAAACACATTCGGCGCCTTGCCGAAAGGCTTCATGTTCCCCCTTTGTCTGCACCCTTATATTCTTTGTGCACTGCCTAAGTAGTTAAGTGCTTTGCCAACTGGTTCGGTGAAGTGATTCTGCAATGGAACGGCATTATTTTTGTCTGAATACTTTCTAACTTTTTCTCAAAGCTTTGCAGAAATGGCTAAACCGACAGTAACTGGAAGAGATATGCACCCCGATAAACAAGAGCGAAAAATTTCAGGAAAAATACAAAGGCAATAGATCCTCCCAAAATGGATAATGAGGGCAAGAAGCCCAGTACAAGCAAGAGAACAAATCCCCGAGACCCCACTATTCCCTCGTGGAGACATGCATTATTCACAGTTATCCACTCATTTCTGGCGACTCATTACTTGGACAATCTCAGTAAGTCAGCTGCCACTGAATCTTCTGAAGAGGCTCCGTAGACTATTATCAAATTTCAGGCTGACACATCAACCACTAATGTCCCGATAGTTGGAGAGACTGCATAAACAAGATTCCTCTTTAGCTCCCTCTTTAGCTCCCTCTCTGTCTTTAATTTACATTTTGGATTCTGTGTTATTTGCATTTGAGGACAAATTATTTTTATTTGTGGTGGGGTGAGGCCCACCTTTGTGTGTTATTCGTGAATTATGTTTTGTTTATGTATTTTGGTTGTAAGCTATAATCGTGTTTACACTACTTTCTGTGGATGTTTGAGCTTGTGGCTCATTTTATTTTAAATTGCAAAATGATTTTTGACCCATTCGAAAAATTTTGCCACCTCTCGTGTGTTGAATGTGGCTGTTCTTTTGCAAAATATGAGTCTCGGCTCCGATCAATATCGATGACTTGAATAGTGCTCTCAATCGAACGAGCATGAATGCGCGGCTATGATGAGGCCAAATGAAGTCGCATAGACAATATGTGAACTCTTTGCATCTCGTTATGACTAGCCTAGTATCGAATTGAGTCTCTTGTGATGATCATTGCACACTATCGAAAGTGTGGAGTCTTGTTTGACTTATAGTGTCAATGTCTTGTGTGATGAGCTTACCTATGAACTATGCATGATGGATCCTAGAATTTACCCCGTTGGTTCGGTCAACTAAGTAATGCTATCTCTTGATATGATTTTAGGCAACTTCTATGATTGTGAGCCAATTTGACATATACCTCTTTTGTGGCCTACCGTGTGAGTGTGTGTGAACCTCTTTTGAACACCTCTTGAGCCTTACCTTTCTTTGAAAGAAACTTGATGAAAACAATGAGCTTTCTTTATCTATTACCCATAATCCTCATGAAGTTGTGGTTGAGTTAAATAGCCAACTTAGGGGTGTGGTAAAAAGATAAGGGCAAGTCAAGAAGTGTAAGGAAAGTCTCCTCTTACCCATGATTTTGAGAAAAATGAACCCCTCCATATAAAGAAAGTTGTGGAATAAAGTACAAAAGAAATGGGGGTTTTCAAACAATTTATGAAAAGTGAATAATAGGATGACTTATGAGCACTAAAGAAAATGATGAAGGAAGAGAAAAGAAAGTGTTGTAAGTATCACATTTCATCGGATAAAAGTCAATAAGCCTAAATGACCATACCTTTGCACTCAGCCCCATTTCAAGCCTTGAAAAGACCTTTTTGATGTTGAGTGAGCTGAATCAAGTGTTGATTGGAAAATACGAGTAAACCTATGGGTGAAATTATGCATTATGTTCTTCTTTGTGAGTGTGAGCGTTGCCTCTGATTCCGAATCTTTAAACTGTGAATTATTGTGTGAATATGAAATCATTCTTTGTGTGAGGGCATTTGAACAATTTGGTTGAGCTTGAACTTGCATTTGAAGAAGTATTGTGAGCATGAGATTCTTTTGATATTGGTGAGTCACAACTTGAATCTTTTGAGTGCACATTTTGATCTTTGTATAAGTAAATTGAGTCTTGTTGTGTGCATTCATGATTGAGTCTTGTGTAGCACTGTTCGAGATACCCTTTTTTGAACGGCTGAACTTGAGTTTCCTTGAGGTACAAACAAAAGTTTAAGTTGGGGGTGTTGATGAGTCTATAAATTGGACTCATTTAGGGCTATATTTTGATAGAATTAGTGTCCTCAAATGCATATTTTATCTCAGTATCTCATGAAAACCCTTAAGTTTCAAGTATTTGGAGTTTGTGGGAAAGCATGGACACTACTTAGTAAAAAAGGAACAAAGACAGCGGAATGAATGAAGAAATGAAGATCTGAGAATTGCCGAACCCATTCGGCAAATCACCAAAAGGTCTTATCCTCACCTTTTGTTCCAGTGTGCTAAGCCCTGAAAGAACGGATCAAATCGATGGTGAAAAGGAGCTATCTGCGTATCGCCGAGTAGTTCCACGAAGCTGTAATATGTCGCCCAATGATCCAAAACACGACGATGCTGAAGGCTAATGCAAGACGGCGATAAAACCTACCAAAGGGCGGATCGTCGAGTTTATCAGTGATCTCGACTAACGACATTGAATGATCCGCTGCAGTACAAATTTTTGAAAACTAGAAATACTCGTTGAGAGTTGTAGTTTATTATCAGATTTTTAATATAGAATTTTTAACATAGACTTTTGAGTTCTAAGTTTGGAGAGGGTTTTGAAGAACTTGAAGATTCAAAGGGTTTCAACTCCAAGTCTGGGTCTTGTGGATTCTTCATTCTTTGCTTGTTTTGAGACTTAAATCTTCATACCCATTTTAATGCAAACTCATTTTGGTATAAATTTCTATCTCTTTTACATGTCTAGCTAAAACCCCAATTCTTAGGGTGTGATTTTGTGAATATGGGTTAGATTATCTGTTGGGTCTTGCTTGTTGATGGTTTATTTGTTGAGTAAATATGATTTCGTTTAGTAGTTGTGGTGGAACTTAATGAAGTTGTAGTTGCAATTACCATTTCACCTTTGTGTTTTCGGCTTGCTCGAGAGAGAGAGTTCATAAAACTAAGACTACTAAATTGATGACCGATGGGATTGGTTCGACATGAGGTTCAGCTCGAGAGAGTAAACCCTAGTCCTTCTCCCACACACTCAGCTCGAGAGAGTGAGTGGGCTAAGGCAGATGTTGTTCTTCATGCGGCAAGTGGGTGTCCTGGAGGAACCCATTTGATTCGGGGTATGTTGCTCGAGAGAGAATTTACCCCCACTATAGTCTTGCCTAGTCACAAATATTCAACGAGTTTATTATCAAAATCATGTACCCAATAGTTTAGTTTATCCCGTATTCCTATCACATCCCAAGAATCCCGTCTCCTTGATTAGTACTTTTTGTATTTTTGTTGTTTTTGCTTACTTGTGACAAACCCCATTTGTTAATTGACGCTTGCGTCACCCCTTTGATTTATAATGTTTTTAATCTATAATATTTTTAGTTATGACTAATTAGAATTTAATTTTATTTTTCTATTAATTCTCAAGCCCACTCCCTTGGGACTCGACCCCAACCCTTGGTTGGGTTACTTTACTATTGTACGATCGTAAATACTTGCATTGGAAGTTGTGTCTTTATTACGCAAACATCAGAACGCAATACCCGATCCATTCAACAAGCCATAATCACAATCACAAAGTACATTCTCATAATCATACAATTACGTCATGATTCATGGCATTCATCATTCCTCTATCCTCAATTACAATTAGTGTGATTAATAAAGCAACATTTGCATACATATGCGTATTATAATGAAGCAAAAACGAACATACATCATACCACATAAAATCATAACCATCACCTACAATACCCACTTCACATAGTCAAGTTCTCAAGTTCATGGCATGCATTGTTCATAATCAATTCATTAGATTCGTTATTACCGTTATACTTGGCTTGTACGCATACATATCATACAATAACCAGTCCACAACCTCCCACAAAATTAGGAAATCACAACAATCGTACGGTATACGACT
Organism: Solanum tuberosum; assembly: GCF_000226075.1. Taxonomy (NCBI): domain Eukaryota; kingdom Viridiplantae; phylum Streptophyta; class Magnoliopsida; order Solanales; family Solanaceae; genus Solanum; species Solanum tuberosum. Next base: position 141,046 of record NW_006238936.1, on the reverse strand, counting down.
AGTGTCATACTCATGAATATATGCATAATCAATCCTTTCTTGGTGCACAACAAGCCTAAGCATGAATTCTACCGTCAATTTCAACATACTACGCAGTGAGTAATGAATTTGAAAACTACTCAATTTAAATAAACTTAGCCTACCTGGGCGCCAAGCTGCTGCATGGATTTATCGTTCCAATTCTGGTTTCCGGATGGCCAGACGGTGAAATTAGCCAAGAATCCGCAAGGTTTCGATCTCCTTACGCTAGGTTTCTCCTCCTCCTCCTCTTCCAAGCCTATAGCACCCTTTGGAGGGCTTCTGGGGTGATTTATGTCTAAATTAGGTATTTTTGGAAGAAGGAGAAAATAGGATTTCGCGTTATTTAAGTTCTACTTCGCCTATCTCGCTCTGGCAGCTACTTACCCCGCTGTGGCGCTACAGCCCTAGCGACATCTGGTCCGCCCTGGCGAGACAGTGGCCCAGTATTTTCCCGAAGTTTTTGCTTTTCCTAAATAACGACAGTTCGGGTCATTACAGGTTGTATAATGAGAAGAGAGTTGCTCTTTGATGAAGGAGAGTAATTTTATATTGAAAATATTTATTTCGTGAAACTTTGGACTCTTGAACTAGTCCGGAGTTGGTCCAGTCATGGTAATCGCCTCTTAATTTGTTAAATTTGATTTTGTTTTGACAGAAAAGATGATGCCTTGAACATCTTTCTTCATATCAAATATAGCATACACAAAATGTAACATATAGGGTCGTTTGGTGTGAGAGATTAAAAATAATAGTGATGGGATAAGAAAATAGTGATGGGATAAAATATTTTTATCTTGTTTGGTTGCACTGGAGATAACTTATCCCGCAATTTATATCATAATAATAGGATAAGTTATCCCATACACATGGTGGGATAAGTTATTCCAGAATAGCTAAACCCAAGATAACTTATCTTGGAATAATTTCTTTCCAATCAAACGACCCCATAGTAATTCACTTTTCTTTATTGACTTATGATCCATCTTTGCCTTTTTTCCCATCTTTCTAGACACAAAAAATAAAAGAAAATTGAGCAAAATCCAAAAGAATAAACAGTTAGAAATTTCCTTTTTCATTTTGTTGATTAATCAAGATTAGTACTTCAAGATGTATAGTACATAAATTGGCAGAAAAAGAGTGATTGGACTTGTGTTAAGATCAAGTTGTGATTGCTTCGAGTTGTCATTAAAGTTGATTAAGTAATTTGAAAGAAAGAAGACAAAAGCTGGTTTATTAATGTGACCTTTTTCAGTTGGAAGTGTATAAATTAAGATTAAGTTGCAGATTTTGAAGTGCTTTTGTATCTAAAAAATGGGTAGAGGGGTACATACTACATACCATCCATGTCAATCATTCAATTGTAACAATGATTACATGTTTAATAAAGCAATGTGGGGTTTCATGGAAGACCTGCCTTCTTCCATTTTCAATTCTAGATTGGATGGTAGTAGAGTGGTAAGAAATTCTTAATTAAAAATCTCAAATTCAAGACTTGTCATTTTTGTTAGTAAGTATTTTATTTCTCACTTTTCGACACAAATTTAGATTTATCAAACTCTAATGTAAATATCAACAAACAAATGAGAATTTTTTTTTTTTTTAAAACTCAACAAGAAAAAAGGCTTAATAATTCAACACTGCACCGCACTTGACACTTTTTATTTGATATACACCTTGGATTGTTTAGTAGCTGAAGAAGAAATAAGTTATTTTTATAATATTAATTTTGGTATGATTTATATAATATTTAGTAGGCTAATAGAAAATAAGTTATTTATATATAAAATTAATACGATATTGATTGATAATTTAAAAACTTGTAAAACCAATTCATGTAAAAAGAACAAGTATCTAAGTATTAATTTCTATATAACTTATATAACATTTGGTAGGTAGATAGAAAATTTTTTTTGCTGACTATTTAGAAATTCATGTGACTAATACATGGAGTAAATTCCTTAGATAGTCACTCATGTTTGAGAATTTGCCCTATAATATAACTTTTATTTCTTTTATGACTACAACATCACCTAACTATTCATATTTTCCTCAAAATATATTCTTTTTTCTTAATGAGATTGAATTTTTTTATTATGTATGAGGCACGCCTGTCATACTTGTATGAGGCATTGTTTGATTGACAAATGAACATGAATGGGACCCATTTGCCAAGCTAATAAAGGGACATCTTTAAGTCCCCTTTGTCATTTTTTTTTTTGGTTTTATGCCCCTTGTTCAATATATTTTGTGTTTTAATTTTCTTAAATATTTTTTTCTTCTTTAAGATTATGTTAACAAAATCTGTTAAGAATTTTATTTACTAATCTAATTAGTTGATGCTTTTATTTTTTTAGGTACTTAATTTTAATTTAAATTTTACGATCGTTATATAAGTTTTTAGTTTATTATTTTTTCTATTCTATGTTATTTATTCTATTATAATAAATAATTGTTTGAAATTTATTTTTTAATTTATAAGATCAAGATATAAGTAGTTTTTTTAATCCTAACAATTATATTTTAAAAAAATTATAAAATAAATTTTGTAAAATTGCAAAAATTCTTTTAAGGAATTAATTATTAAAATTATTATTTATATTTATAATTTCTAAAGAAACGTATAAGAAAAGTACATAAACAATATTTATTAAATTTCACCTAGCTTGAATTTTAAGAATAAAAATATTGTATAAATTGACAGAAATAATATGTATTTATTGTAACACCCCGCAACTAGAAAGAGATAGAATTAGAAAGAGTCATTTTTGAAAAGAATGAAAATCGGAAATTTGATAAAGTTAAGGTAAGTATGAGTTTTGGATCAACTTCAAACGACCATAACTCCTATCTCAGGATGATAGGTGTGCTACAAGATACCGTAGAAAATATCTTTGAATTATCTTTCCAACGCCGCTGCATTTTCATGATTTGAGTTCGTATGAGAGAGATATGCTCATTTGAAGTTGGGCTGTCTAGATAAGGAAAGTCAAAATCGGATTTTAGAAGGGTATTATGGTCTTTTCACTACCCTATTAATTAATTTCATTTTTGGTAATTAAGTTGGGGTCTAAACTGAATTGGTTCAGTTTACGCTTCATCAAAAAGAGTTAGGGTTTTGAGAGAAGAGAAAATAAGAGAAGAAAAGAGGAGAAGAAGCAAGGATTCGTCGATTTCTTGAGGAATTGAGTGCGGATTTCGCCAAGGATTTAATCCTACGAGGTATGTGAGTTCACGCAGCATTGGGTTCTTCACCCACGCGCTGAACATGTTTATTTCAATATGATTTTCGTCCTAAAAGATTGAGACTTTGATGTTCTTGAGTTGTATTCTTGAATTGCTTTCGTTCTTGAATTTGGGATGAGATTGAGGAGTTCTTGAGAGTTTAAGGTCGACTGTTAGAGTTGTTTTGAGTTAGATTCTTGTGTACATGTGATGATTATTTGAATCTAAAGAGGAATTGGGAAAAAGAATTGTATTTAGGCGAATTGGGGTTAGAAAACGAAGAAGGAACAAGTCGGGCAAATCTGGGTACTAGGTCCGCGATGCAGACCTGTTCCTCAGGATTGACCAAATTTTCTCCGCTTCGCGGAGTGGTCACGGACCGTTCTGTCTCAAAATTTATTTTACGACCAAATAATTAAATGCATCTTCGCGTCGCGGACTTGCTTCCATACAATGATTTCTTGATCTTTTCTCATGTTTAACTATCTAAAAACACTCCTAAACATCATGAGATCTTTCCTATCACAAATCACAATCCTTGAATCCATAATTCAATTCAAGGAAAGTTAAGAGTCAAGTCAAGAGAAGTTAAGAGTTAAGTAAAGAGAAGTTCTTAGAGTCTTCCAAAAGTCTTTTTCAAACGTTTCAACTTTGTTTTAAGACTTGAGTTTTGAGTTGAGTAAAGAGTAAAGATTTAAGTTCATTTCTTCAAAGAATATATAGGGACTATGTATTCCCAAAGAGTTTAAAATGTTTTCACATTTAAATAAGAAAGGAAACTGAGATTTCCAAAGAGCCTATGAGCTAGTGTTTAGAAAAGAGTAAATGCTTTCACAATTAAGCAAGAGGGGAAACTTTGATTTCCAAGATAGCCTTTGAGATAAGTTTTGAGCAATTATCTCAAACCACTGAAAGAAGTACGTTTTTAAACATAAGAGCTAGTATTATATTTTGGGAATAGTATTGAGCACCGATATGTGGGAGAGTTCAGACAACTCCCAGCCCCATAAACCATGTAGCTATCATGGGTAGAAAAAGGTCATATATTTTAGATGATTCCTTAGTACTTTTTAGCATAGACTAGTGGATACACTTAGTAATCAGGTTCTATGCCCTTGGCAAGGTATAGGACGTCCCTGGCAGCGTGAGGCAAAATGATGTATCATCACAATAGTTCTTAAGTGATGGTTGTCGGTTAGAGAAACTCCCACAACAGTATTTTGTATTTTTATATACATTCAGAGTTTATATTGTATCTTGGCATACATTCAGAGTACTTACTATTGTATATTTTAAAAGTTTTTCTTTATATTGCATTTATTTTAGTGTTTTATATTGAAATGAGTTAAGTTGAGTCGAGTTAAGCCCATGTATGTTCATTTAGTTCCTTTCCAACTTATGTCTTGTTTTAGAATTCCTCTCGCATGCTCGTACATTCAATGTACTGATGCCAGTTGGCCTGCATCTTATTATGATGCAGATTCAGGTAACCAGGATCAGCATCCAACGCATTATTGATCCAGTTGAGCTTCAGAGTTGTTGGTGAGCCTCCTTGCTTCCGGAGGATCCCTTTTTTCATTACTTTATTATTTTAGTTCATTAGGATGTTGTGGGTCTTGTCTTGACGTCCATCTCAGTTTTAGAGGCTTCATAGATAGACATTCAGTTAGTCATTTGTCTTTACCTTGTTATTGGCTTATGTTCAGATTTGAGTTGCCACTTTGGCTAAGTTAAATGTTTATTTCTAAAACATTATGAGTTTAGTTTGAGACAGTTGATTATCTTGCATTTGAGTTATTTTCTTAATGCTTAAAGTCTTCCGCTGAGTAAGTAAGCAAGGCCAAGGGTTCGCTTGGGGCCAGCAATGGTTCTCGAGTGTCAGTCTCGCCCAGGGTGTAGGCTCAGGACGTGACATTTATGTTGATGTTTATGGATGTTTTTTGTTTTTGAATTTCATGACAATATTATCAAAACTTATGTAATTGTTTGTCAAGATCATTGATGTTCTTTCCGTTCTATTTACTTATTGAAGAGTATTTGTGGATTGAAGTGCTTTTGGATTATGAAATTGTTGAGAGAAAAACATAATAACTTATTAAATTTGTACCTTCTTTATTTTTCATATTAATAATCTATTTTTTCTTTTACAAATTTCTTAAGAAATCATAAATAGAATAATAGTTTTACAAATTTATACCTTAATTTTTTTTTGGTAAATTTATAAATTTTATTTATATTTTCAAAAATAATTAATGTCATAATAAAATAGAAAAATTGAAATTAATTATATTTTTATAAATTAACAAATAATTTTATATAACTATTTTTTATAATATAAATAATCAATATCGAGATGAAAATATAATAACAAAATGTTAGAAATAGAATGAGTCTGGCAAGATTTTTTGGATTTCATATTTTTCATGAATAAAGTTATTTAAGTGGAAGTATAGAATTTGGAAGAATTGTTAGAAAAGAAACCAAAGGAAAAAAAGTAAAAAAAGTAAGAAAGATAAAACGTTAAAAGGAAAAGAGAGAAAGATGAGTTTGGCCATTTTTCTGAAATGGATCCACTTGTCAAAATATAAATAGGCCTCATACAATTTTTGTATGCATGGTAAAAAATTTCTAATGAGATTCTGTGTCACATTATTTTTTTTTAATTTTTTTTTTAATAATACAATAAAAGCTTATTTAATGTATCTATAAGCAACTTCTTTTAGGTATTCAATTGAAGTATTTACTTCAATCGTGAATTTTATAAAAATTAAATCAATTCAAATCAAACAATATTTTTTATTTATTTGTCAATATTTAAAAATAATAATATTTATTATTAAAAAAGAAAATAATATGACATGGCATCTCATTATTAGAGAGGAGTTTTTTTTTTTTTTTAGGGAAATAGGAATAATTGGATGATATTAAGGTCCTCAAAGAAACAAAAATAGTACTTATATAGGAAATACCCAAATATGAGTGATTATCTAAGAAATTTACTCCATGTATAAGTTATGAGGGAATCTAAGAATTATTGAATAAATATATATGAATAATCAATCCCTACATAATTAATATATGTATAAGATAAAACATTGATTCACTCATAATTAATCTATTCATTATTAATACTTGCATAATTCTAATCAACTACTAAAAGGCCCTTGAAAAATAATAATAATAGAAAAAAAATGAAAAAGTAAAATAGAGAGTGTGAATAGTAATTCTCCAAATTTGAAGAACTACTATCCACTTCACCAAAAATGAAGGATAGAGATTAAAATAAAGAAGAATTGAAGTGCCCGTTCTCTATTTTACTTTCCGAATATAGAAAATGAAAAATAAAATAGAGGTGAATTGAAAATGGTCTAAATAAATCAAAAACAAATATAGAGAAATGATGTAGTATTTCATTTTAAATTATCGTATAAAATGAATTGATTTGACTTTCTATTATAACAGAATAAAATTTTTAATGCAAATTATTTCCAAAAGCTATTTCAAGAGAGGTTATCTTGAATCATTTTTATTGTGATGTAATTTCTTCATATTCGACACTGCAGCATTGAATTTTTTTAATAAATATACATACATAATCATCAATATGTAAAAATGAAATAACATGGATAAATTATAGTGGAGACATTTGCTCGACAGTGTCCACTTCTTAGCACACCTATCGAAAACTACATGTACACGTAAATTTATGCTTTATATCAAAAGTATTGTGCACAAATAAAACTATCAACCTCATTACAATTTACGATAGTGATGCATCACTTATATTAAAATATCAACACCGCTTATAAAAAAGTCTTAAGTACATTATTGATTATTTTTTTACTCTAATATAAACTGAAAAATAGGTGTGTAATTTGATAATCGTAGAATCTATGAATAACAATTTATTACCTCTAAAAATGTCACGATCCAGACCGTCGTGATTGACATCCACACTAACCCGAAAACTAAGGTATTTAAAGATACAGAAGCAGGTTTAAATGACTATAAAAATGGAGTCCCCATAAACTCTAAGGTTTTAACAAACCACTAACCAAACTAATGCGTAAGAACAAGCCCTAGAACCTGAAAGTCATTGTACCAAAACTCTACTAACGACAAGACTAAGAACAAGGGGTACAACCCCGAAACTAAACAACACCTTAAACAAAAGTCGGAATTTGAAAAGAGTGGACTTAAACAAGAAAGATCCATGGAAGCCTGAAAGACCTAGCTCACCCTTGAATCCGGTCACACTCAACAGTCACCTAGCTGAGGTCTATTAATAGCCACCTGAAGAAGCCTTGTACTAAACAAAGAAAGAGCTAGTGCAGTATCAGTACACAACCACAGTGTACTTGTAGGAGCACACAACTATCCCATTAAGTGCAACATACATAAGTCATTACAACAATATAATAACATGCATACACCGAATATACACAATATCGATATCATTTACGAACAACAAACAATTTCACATTTGTCAAGATATACAGCTATGTCAAATCAATGGTTCTCTCATGGAACCCACACCCAAACTGTTAGCATACAAGAACGTGGTACTCGATCCAATGTTTATGCGGGAATGTGGCAACCGATCCAATGTTTATATCGGAACATGGCAACCGATCCAAGTTAGTGTGTCAGAACGCAACACCAAATCCATTCAACAAGCCACAATCACAATCACAAGTATATTCTCAAAATCATGCAATCAAGTCATGATTCATGGCATTCATCATTCATATATCCTCATCCACATGTAGTATGATCAACAGTGCAACATTCGCATACATACACGTATTATAATGAAGCAAGAACAAACATATAATCACACAATCATGAAATCACAACCATCTACCTCGAATCCAAGCTTAAATCCCCTAAGGCACTTGAATCTTCCCTTTTCAGATTCTTTCCGCTTGTTCTAGGTCTACAAACAATTAATATACGCAAGGATCGACAATCAAAGGTCTAATTATCCGAATTATAACAAACCCAATAATCCTAGACCAAACCCAAGATCCTAATACCCAATTTAAGGCTTTTTCCACCATTATTTCAGATCAAAACGCTCCCCCAATAAGTTCTACGAATCGAAAAATGGATTAGGGGAGTAAATTTCTTACCTTTAGTGCTAGAAGGGGTGGAAAACCTTTAAGAAATAGCCATGGGTCGTTCCTTAGCTCTCAAAGTCAAAAAGTGCAGAATAAAACGTTTTTGGGGTTTTATTTCCGACTTAAGTCGCGTCTGTCCCGCTACGGCGGGACCCATCCAGCTACAGTGGCCCCGCTACGGCGGTATGCACGGAGACAGAATGCTGGAATTTGAATTCCATGCCCCTATTTCATAACACACTTTCAACCCTTGATATTCAAAAACCACATGTTCACGCTAAGATCATTTTCGGGAGTTCTACTCGCTCGAATTCAATTCGTACAATTGTACGAGTTCCTTAATGTCTTAGCTATCTTTCATGTAATCAAAATCATAATTAAATCACCCAGTTGTTATCATATTTCCCTATATTCGCCTGACTCAAATTTCGTCCAAATCTGGACTAGCCTAGGAAATTCCAAGTTACTACTCAAAAGTTTTTTGACCCCAATTCTTTCCCCATTGGCTTTTTCCTAATGACGGAATCAAGTCGTTATAATAGATACCAATTTACCCATCACTCATCCCGAGTGATCAATTAGGGAAGACCAGCTAAAGTAAGAGTAGAATAGTATCTGAAACGTCGAATTACTGGGGATACTTGTCTCGCATGTCCTAATCTTCCGAACATCGTGATCAAGAATTTCAACCGGTTCTTCCTCACACCGAAGGTTTTATTTAACAACACTGAGTTTCACTTTATGATATAATCCTCATCCCCAACCAACCAATTGAATACCAATACATCCTCTCATACAATGCCTAAATAAAGTCATCACAATACTCGAGTGATAATTTTTGTTTTATGTACACTTAGCTAACCACAAAGCTATTCCCAATAACCACCAACGTTTATCGTACACATGTCTGTAACATGTTATCAAGGATTTTGACACAAAAATCAAGACGAATCCTTTCTCACATAACCATGATAAAATCTTAAATCAAAACTCGCTACAATTAGAGGTGAACATGAACCAACCAACACACAATCATAATACCCAACCAATCATAGTTCTTATCAACATCTTCATCTCACAACCCAATTTCCCATGAGCTTAAGTTATAAAAATTTGATCTTTAGACATCAGATACTCATCGAGGGATATTTCCAAGCATACAAGCCCTCTAACCACACTATCGAATGTTGGATTTAGCAATTGTAGATTACCTCTTAAGAACAGTAGAATTGAACCCAATAATCTCCACATTCAACCACACACAATCAATATATGACCTCAACGACTAGATGGATGTTAATATTGTTGGATAACCATAGATTATTGTAATGACCCGTAAAATGACTAGGTGAAACTAGAGCCTAATGATTGTGGTTTTGAGTTTGTAATGGGGTTGCATGTGTAGACTGATGTCTCGAGTTTAGATTGAGGGGTTTTAGAGTTAAACGTCAAGGTACAACTCCCCAAGAACCACCTAAGGGGTCCTTGAGGAGGACCCTAAAGCCTAACCCCCAAGAAACCAAAATGATGTCCAAGATTTGGTGACTCACGGATGGGACCTACACCCCGTAGGTCCATCCACGCCCCGTGGATGGCCTCCGTGGGTCAAGGTCCTAAAATCCAACCCACAGAACCAAACCACAGACAGCCAGTACGGCTCGTGGACCTACCCACGGTCCGTGGGTCACCTCTTCAAAAGTTGTGAAGGCTCGGCCATTGTGGGGGTTAAATGGTAAATTCATTTTAAGTTTAGTTAATTTGGGAGACAGTTATTATTGGTTTATTAATGTATTTTAAGGGTTTTTAAAGTATTAAAACACCTTTTCAATTCATTATTTCAAAACCCAAATTATAAACCTTCTCTCCTCTCCAAAAATCCTCTCTCTAGAAACCTCCATTAGAGAAGAAGGAGGCAAGCTTTGAAGGTCAAGTTTTCAACTTTATCAAGTGATTTTCGTGGAGTTCTTCCATAAGAGGTATGGTAGTCTTTATCCTTGACTTAGTTTCTTTTAAGGAGCCAACTTCAAAGATGTTTTCAAGTCTCCAAATTTCTCCAAAAACCCTAGTTTTCAATCTATGCATGGGTTCAATTTCAGATCATTTTCAAAAGGTTTTATATGATGATTAGTTAAGATGGAACTGTTTAATTAATGGTGAATTAAGATGATTTCTCCTATGAGCCCATGTTTACCCCTAAAATCCTAAATTGGAAGTATGTGAATTGGGTTGATTGATCATGAATGGATGTTGAATTGTTTATGTTTATATTGAATTAGTTATTAAATCATGTTAATTTCCTTATCTATTGTAGTATCTTAGATATTTGGGTTGTGATTGATGTATAGCCTTGGAAGGCAATTTCATGAAGGATCTATGTATGATTATGATGTGAAGTATATGTACTATGACCATGTTTAAAATGTAATTTTGTTATGATTGAAAGCATATTCTCAATTAAAACTCATGAATGATGATGATAGAATGTGAAGGGCTTCTATAATGTAATGTTATATCTTGAATTGGTAGGCTTAAGGCATCTTTTTCTTGTATTGATGAATGTGACCTTGAATGTAATATCATGTCTTGAATTGGTAGGCTTAGGCATCATATTCTTGTCTAATGAATGTGTCTTGACTTGTTGAATATGAATCGATAGGCTTATGGCATTCCTTTCATAAATGACTAACAAATGTATCTTGACTTAATGAACATGAATTGGCAGACAAATATTGGTAGCCCTTGCATGATGAGTTCTATGACTCATCCTGATTATGTATCTTGGATCGGTAGGCTAATGACACCCTTCCATTAATGTTAATAATGAACCTTGGGATCGGTAGGCTTATTGCACCCTTCCATAGATAATGTTGATGAACTTTGGGATCAGTAGGATTATGTCACCCTTCCATGAATGTTGATGATAAACCTTGAATCGGTAAACCTAATGTTGGTGGCCCTTTCATGAGTGAAATGATGAACCTTGTATTGATAGACCCAATGTTAATGGCACTCTTCTTGGAAAGTCAAAGAGTTATCCTTAATGTACCTTAAATTGGTAGACCTAATGGTGGTGGCCCTTTCTTGTGTAATGTACTTTGGGTCGGTAGGCCTAATGTTGGTGGCCCTCTCAAGTACAATAATATAATGTGAATGAATTACTCTATGGAAATAGAGGCTAAGCACCGAGTGGATATGGTAAGATGGAAACTCTCCCAATGTTAGGCTAGGGTTCCAATTAACATCTTCATATCCCATAACTAAGTGCCCACATATGATATTAGCTAGTGGTTTCTACCTATTCTAAAATGTTACCGGGCCTACCTTAGGCAAGTAGACCATCTTTTTATGGTGTGAGGCTATATGACACCGGATTTCATGGTTTGCTCTCATGGTCTATGTCGGTTAATGCCTATTCCCATCATGTGAGATGTGTATTATGGTTTCTTGAGAAATTCTATGAAGTGTGGGTGGTATTATGGGATGTCATCCATGCATTGCTCGAGTAGGCTTTGAGAAGGTCATAGTGAGTTCTCTAATGTCTTAATGACTAATGAATGAAAGTGCTCTAAATGAATCTAATGAGGAATGTTGACTTATATGCTTAATGTAATGATGCATGCTATACTTGGATTGTATTATGAGTTACTTTCTTGTCATGACTTATGAAATATTTATGTCTCTTATGTATGAGTATTGTGTAAAGATTGAAAAGATTAATTGTGAGTTCACTTTTGGTGGTATGAGACGCTATTCATACATTGCACATAGTATAACTTGGGGTTGCTTGAGGTGAAAGATTAATGTAATGTAATGTCTTATATGTCAATTATGCTCTAATGTGATGAAATGATTTATATCAAATCTTATGCCTTTTATGCAAAAGTTCATGAAGTTTTCTCAAATTGGCATAATGCATGGTTTTCAGACCAAATGTCCGTTTTAAAGCATGATTTTTGCATGGCTATCATACTTTGTACATCTAATGTACTAACCTATATTTCTTCCATTTTTCTACAAAGTGTAGAGTTTGGACTTGATGTTCTATTCTTGAAAGATAGGTTTCTAAGGTGCAAGGAGATGAAGATTTGGTGAGTCCTCATAGTTTCGAGGACTAACCCATTATTACGCTTTATGTCTTTTACTTTATGTTTAGAGCTTTTGTATGGGTTGTGTCCCAATGTTTGAAGTCTTATATTTTTAGATGGTTTGAGATAAAGTATAGAAAAGACTTTTGTTTGCTTTTATGAAAAATGATTTCGATTGTAAAGAAAAGTTTTAAATTCCGCATTATTTTCCTATGCTCTTATGTTCATGAATGCTATGAGGCTTGTATGGACCCTTCGGGGTCAAGTACACCGTGTTACTTTCGGGTAGTGGCTCGGGTCGTGACAAACATGGTATGAAAGCACAAGATTTTGGAATGGTATTAGGATGTCTCAAATCACGTCTAGTAGAGTCCTGTTCATAGTGTGAAACGCACCACATTTATGAGTAGGAGGCTATTGGATGTTAGGAAAGTCTCACTTCTTAATTTTTCAAGTTGTGCCATAGAATTTAACTTTATAATGTCTCTATCATATTCCTTATCTGATGGTCTTTAGGATATGACCACTTGAAAGGCTTATGCTAGAAGGAGTGAAGGAAAAAGGTTGGTTATGATGCCAATTATAACTATGTAACTTGTTAGATTTGAGGTGATAGATTGTGATGTTGTCTTTAGTATGAATGAGTTCTTTATGGTTATGTTTAGTTGATGGTAGAACCCGACTGATGAGTTTTGAGGTATGTTGAAAGAAGTGATGTTGTAAAGATTTTATATAGGCTTGCTCCCAAGGGGGATATAATGTGCTTAGATAACAAAGTCATTGAGTATCCTTGATGTTCATGAGTTAGGGTTGCTTGAAATTCTCATCTCAAGAGGTGTAGTGAGTTTGAGAAGTTTAGACCCGGTTTGGTAGGGTGTCGGTAAAGTTGTTTGTGAGCAAAGAGTTGCTTAATGAGGACCTTCCTAGTTTAAAAGCACTGGTAAATGATAGTTCCTTATATAATGTGAATGTTGTATTGAGGTTCCTATGTTTCTTTCATGTTAGCCTTAGTTGGGTTTACTCCTAGGTGGGGGATGGTATGTCGAATAGTAAGGTTGTGGAGAGTTTTAATAGACTTATATCTTTCCTTCTATTCTTATTCAAGCTTTAGACCAAGAGTTCCTTGTAGCTTGTTTCATGTTTTGGAGTCATGAGGGATTATGTGTTTCCATGGTCTCCTTATGTTATGCATGTTCTTGATGAGTTTATGTTTAAATGAGAAATTGAGTTTTATGATTTATGTTCCTCATGTTGATGTGCATTTAGTATGAGTTGTCTATATGCTTCATGAGGTGAATTGTTGAACATGCCTAAATGTGCTTTTAAGAGAAATTGCATAATGTGCCTAAAGATGTTATGATGAGCATGCCGTGAGTTGAAGAAGGAAATTCCTACAATGAAATGAGAAATGTTGAAGTTATGATGCATAATGAGTTTGTAGTTGTAGTTCCTACTTTCTTGTGTTGCATTGAGTATATTTGAGAAGGAGTTGATGTTTCCTCCTAGTTTTGTGCATTATTTATGATGTTGCATGCATGATGGGCTGCTAGTCTTAACTCGTTAATCCCTTAATGTGATTAAAGTGTCATTCGAGGACGAATGTTCCCAAGTGGGGGATAATGTAACAACCCGTAAAATGAAAAGGTGAAACTAGAGCGTAACGATGGTGGTTTTGAGTTTGTAATGGGGTTGCATGTGTAGAATGATGTCCTGAGTTTAGGTTGAGGGGTTAAATGTCAAGGTACGACTCCGCAATGACCACCCAAGGGGTCCTTAAGGAGGACCCTAAAGCCTAACCCCCAATACCCAAAGAAACCAAAAAGCTGCCCAAGATTTGGTGACTCACGGATGAAACCTCGCCCCGTAGGTCCATCCACACCCCGTGGATGGACTATATGGGTTAAGGTCCCAAAATCCAACCCAAAAAACCAAACCACGGACAGCCAGTACGTCTCGTGGACCCACCCATGGTCCATGGGTGGGGGTTCGTAGGTCACCTCTGCAAAAGTTGTTGAGTCTCGGCCTATCTGGGGTTTAATTGGTAAATTAATTTTAAGTTTAGTTAAGTTGGGGGAAAATTATTATTGGTTTATTAATGTATTTTAAGGGTTTTTAAAGTATTAAAATATCTTTTCAATTCATTATTTCAAAACCCAAATTATAAACCTTCCCTCCTCTCCAAAAATCCTCTCTCTAGAAACCTTCATCGGAGAAAAAGAAGGCAAGCTTTGAAGGTCAAGTTTTTGACTTTATCAAGTGATTTTCGTGGAGTTCTTCCATAAGAGGTATGATTGTCTTCATCCTTGACTTAGTTTCTTTCAAGGAGCCAACTTCAAAGATGTGTTCAAGTCTCCAAATTTCCCCAAAAACGCTAGTTTTCAATCTATGCATGGGTTCAATTCCAAATCATTTTGAAAAGGTTTTATATGATGATTTAAGATGGAATTGTTACATTAATGGTGAATTAAGATGATTTCTCCTATGAACCCATGTTTACCCCCAAAATCCTAAATTGGAAGTATGTGAATTGGGTTGATTGATCATGAATGGATGTTGAATTGTTTATGTTTATATTGAATTAGTTATTGAATCATGTTAATTCCCTTATCTAATGTAGTATCTTAGATGTTTGTGTTGTGATTGATGTATAGCCTTGGAAGGCAATTTCATGAAGGATCTATGTATGATTATGATGTGTATGTGTGTGATCTCAATGAAAGTGTTATGATCATGTTTGGAATGTAATTGTGTTATGATTGAAAGCATATTCTCAATTAATACTCATGAATGATGATGATGATAAAATGTGAATGGTTTCTATAATGTAATGTTATATCTTGAATTGGTTGGCTTAAGGCATCTTTTTCTTGTATTGATGAATGTGAACTTGAATGTATTATCATGTCTTGAATTGGTAGGCTTAGGCATCCTGTTCTTGTGTAATGAATATGTCTTGACTTGATGAATATGAATCGTAGGCTTATCGCATTCTTTTCATAAATGACTAATGAATGTATCTTGACTTAATGAACATGAATCGGTAGACCAATGTTGGCAGCCCTTGCCTGATGAGTTCTATGACCTATCATAATGATGTATCTTGGATCGGTAGGTTAATGGCACCCATACATGCATGTTAATAATGAACCTTAGGATCAGTAGTGTAAAACCCCGACTTTTTGAAATGTCAAAATTAACTCGTACCTTCGTGGAAAGACAAAGAGGGTGAGTAATAAAATAAGAATAATGTGGTAAGTCATATATTAAGTGTTCAAGGGTTGTATCTCTGGTTTTGAAGTTAGGTAGGTGGCAAAATAAAAGTTGGCAAATGTTATCGTAAGTTCATTTTTAAAGATTTCTTTGAAATTTGGGTGAAATGTCTCGAAGGTTTTCTCCCAATCTATAATGATTTATGGGGACCACAACTTATCAAATCGAAGGTCTACGAGTCTAGTTTCCAACGCATCAAACTGTTTGTTAATACGAATTCAAAATAGAGAGATATTTGCGTTTTCGCGCGACTGCGCAAGCAGGCACATGAGATGGGGCCCTAGGTCAGTGGAACTTTATATATATCTTCTTCTTCGACTTTTTCTTTATTTTTTTAGTTGAGAACCAGAAAACTTAGAGAAACCCATTTCTAGGATCAACCAAATTATAGGTTTTCTCGACTTAGGTCCTTGACAAAAGTTGTTCTACACGTTGAGCTCGTCATCGTGGTATAATTGTTTATCGATTTCGTAGCATATCATACTTTGGTGTTGGGACAACAAGGGTTTCGACATATTTGAAGGGTTTGAGGTGTATTACGAACTTAAGATCAAGGTAAGACCCTTCTTTCATTGACTCTAGCTTTGATAAGCCGCAAATAGCAATTTGCGATGAAAATACATATCTTTTATCGAATTATCATGGTATCTTCTATTCTTGTGTGTTGATTATGGTCCTGCCTTGTTGTAGTATCAAGGGGGTTATGAGTAAAAGTCGTTAGGCCACATGAATTAAGCGAAAAAGGTATGTTAAGGCTATTTCCTTTTTACGACATGTTTCTTTAAAGCTTAGGAGCTATGTAATTGGGTTGTTATATGTGTAGCCATTATTGTTGATTGTTGGATGCTCAAGTGGATATAATCCTCCTTTGTCGAGATTCTTATTCAGTTAGTAGCGTCCTTATGTTGGACATGACTTAGAGGTTGTTCGTATAGGTTACTTATAGCTAAATTTTTTGCTTTTAGCCTATTGGATTGTTATTATTTCCCTTGGAGCTATTGTGGTTAGCTGCATGAATGTGATTTATGCCTAAAAGGGTTATGTTCTGCCTACGGGGCTATATTTATGCCTAGAAGGGGTATGAGTTGCCTACGAGGCTATATTTATGCCTTGAAGGGCTATGAGGTGCCTATGGGGTTATATTGACGACTAAGAAGGCTATGTGTTGCCTACAGGGCCATGTTGTTGCCTAAGAGAGCTATGTGCTGCATACGGGGATATATTATTTCCTAAGAGGGCTATGTGACTGCCTACGGGGCTAGGGGATTACCAATAGGGGTATATAGATTGATTGGCACCTTCTAGGCTTATGGGGGCCTAGGTAGGTGATCTTGTGTACTGTTTGTACCTGTCGAGCTTATGGGGGCTTGGTTAGGTTGTTGTTTTATTATTTTTGATATATTTAGATTTAGGAGCAGGTCAGTATACTTATCTTATCCTTGATTTATTTATTGGATAAATTCCAGTATATTAGGATACTTGCTCATAGTTTATTGCCTTTCATACTCGGTACATTATTTTATATTGATGCCCTATTACCTGGGGGTACTACATTCATGCCTGCAGATCCCAACAGACGACCCAGTAGAACTCTTCAGCAACATGATTGACTTATATCTGGTTGCTAGCCCCTTTCCTCCAGAGCTGCCAGAGTTGGGAGGTTTGTTAGCTTTTGTTGTATATATTTTTATGAGTAGGTTGGGGCCTGTCCCGCCAATTTTTACTACACTTAGAGGCTTGCAGACTAGTGTGTGGGGTGTATAACTATGTTATGGATATGCTGGCCTAGTTTATTGGTTTGCTGAAGCTTGTTAGCTATTTGATGTATTGTCTTGATGTATACCGGCTTTCAGTTTCGGTATAGAGATCATGGTGGCCTCGACGGCACAATCAGGACTTCTACTCTAGTTGGCTATTTCTTTATATGAACTCCTCAGAGTAGCGGTCTCTTTTATAGATCTGTTGACAAGGGCTACCGGCCGAGGGCTTAATTTTAAGTTGAGATATACTTGTTTGTTTTCTTGATTGCGTGTGGCTGCCATGCGCTAGTTACAAATGGTTTAGCAAGGTCGGCTCGGGCCTGAGTTTTGGCTTTAAGAGCTAGTTGCTCCCCTTGAGTTTGGGGTGTGACAGGTAGGCTTATGGAACCCTTCCATAAATGATGTTAATGAACTTTGGGATCGGTAGGCTTATGTCACCCTTCCATGAATGTTGGTGATAAACCTTGAATCGGTAGACCTAATGTTGGTGGCCCTTTCATGTGTGAAATGATGAACGTTGTATCGGTAGACCCAATGTTGATAGCACCCTTTTTGGAAAGTCAATGAGCTATCCTTAATGTACCTTGAATCGATAGACCTAATGGTGGTGGCCCTTTCTTGTGTAATGTACTTTGGGTCGGTAGGCCTAATGTTGGTGGCCCTCTCAAGTACAATAATGTAATGTGAATGAAATACTCTATGGGAATAAAGGCTAAGCACCGAATGGATATGGTAAGATGGAAACTCTCCCAATGTTAGGCTAGGGTTCCAATGAACATCTTCTTATCCCATAACTATGTGCCCACATAGGATATTAGCTAGTGGTTTCTACCTACACTAAAATATTACCGGTCCTACCTTAGGCAAGTATACCACCTCTTTACGGTGTGGGGCTATATGATACGGAATTCCATGGTTTGCTCTCACGGTCTATGTCGGTTAATGCCTATTCCCATCATGTGAGATGTGCATTATGGTTTCTTGAGAAGTTCTATGAAGTGTGGGTGGTAGTATGTGATGCCATCCATGCATTGCACGAGTAGACTTTGAGAGGGTCATAGTGTGTTCTCTAATGTCTTAATGACTAATTAATGAAAGTGCTCTAACTGAAGCTAATGAGGAATGTTGACTTATATGCTTAATGTAATGATGCATGTTATACTTGGATTGTATTATGAGTTACTTCCTTGTCATGAGTTATGAAATATCTATGTCTCTTATGTATAAGTATTGTGTAAAGATGGAAAGGATGAATAGTAAGTTCACTTATGGTAGCCTTGATGTGGTACTTAGTGTGGATGGTGGTATGGGACGTTATTCATACATTACACATAGTATAGCTTGGGGTTGCCTGAGGTGAAAGCTTATTGTAATGAAATGTCTTATATGTCGATTATGCTCTAATGTGATGAAATGACTTATATGTTGAATGTGATTGTATCTTAGCCTTTTATGCAAAAGTTCATGAAATTTTCTCAAATTGGAATAATGCATGGTTTTCAACCAAATGTTTGTTTTAAAGCATGATTTTTGCATGGCTATCATACTTAGTACATCTAATATGCTAACCCATATTTCTTCCATTTTTCTACAAAGTGTAGGGTTTGGACTTGATGTTCTATTCTTGAAAGATACATTTCTAAGGTGCAAAGAGATGAAGATTTGGTTCGTCCTCGTAGTTTCGAGGACGAACCCATTATTACCTTTTATGTCTTTTACTTTATGTTTAGAGATTTTGTATCGGCTGTGTCCAATGTTTTAAGTCTTATGTTTTTATATGATTTGAGACAAATTATAGAAAAGACTTTCGATTTCTTTTATGAAAAATGATTTCAATTGTAAAGAAAAGTTTTAAATTCCGCATTATTTTCTTATGCTCTTATGTTCATGAATGCTATGAGGCTTGTATGAGACCCTTCGGGGACAAGTACGCCATGTCACTTTTGGGGTGTAGGCTCGGGTCGTGACAATTACGCAGGGTAACTGTTCTATGGATTCTCATAAGCAAGGTGATAAACGTAAAACCCCTGAAATACTTTAACAACTCCAAGACAACATCACATAAGTCATCTGAAATAACCACGTCTTCCCAAATCATCCTACTCAACCAAGAGAACATCCCAGGATCGGTACACCTGATCTACCTCTAGGGATCCACCTATAAAGTGAAAACACTATTGGGCTTAGCTAGTGAATCATACTCACAACCATCATGAACACTTCTACCGTTTACCTTACTCTAAACTAACACTTAAAATGAAACCCTTTCTTAGATACTTTAACAATCAAAAGTAATAAACTTTATGACTCAAACCAAGTGTAAATCCTTTCAAAGGTTCACTACCTGATACAATTGATCATTTCTCACCTTTCAAATTCATACATTGACAAAATATATCACCACGAATGTAGACTTACAATGAAAACTCTGAATTGTAACTCAACTGTATAACAAAATCCCCTTATCTGTCAACATTAGGTTATACCTTGAAGATTTTTATGAAATCATGGATCTTCGTTGATCATCGATCGCATCTCCATCGATCTTATAATATCTTTCGCCAACAATCCAATCGTACTTATTACTAAACTCAAAAACAAAAACAAACACTTATCATCACGCTCAAGCTAATGTCTGCACAATCCTTTCTCAAGTTTTTTTCAATAGTTTTTAACTCATATGATGGTCCCATGACACTATTACCATAGCCACAACAAAACAATGAAATCATGCGTCTCTAAACCCAATTATCTACCCCTCTGAAGATACCTTTTAGCCTTAAAAATCCAATAAAATATTCTTGCTCTCCTCTATCTCTAAAGGTTGTACTACATTCCATTATATTTGCCTTCATTATAACTCTAGCTCTTTAACACTCTATACGGATGGTGTCCTACCATCTCTTAAAACTTTCTATACAACCACGTTACTCAACCATTATTAGGAAACCACAACCTTAGATACTCACAAGTCGTAATTACTGTACAATATTTGCTTAACCAACAATCTTAGTATATAGTTGCATCCCGTCACAATCCATCACGAACTCTTATTGCTATTACGCTCCGTCTGCCTTAACTATCACTCCTAAGTCAACCTTTTTCATCAACACGATGCCTCAAACTCAGGTAAACTCATCAAATTCAAAGGACTAACCCCATTTTATACGCACCTTCTTGCTAAATACTTCAATTTCCTTCACCCAAGTAAAATCAATGGGACTTTCTTTATCCATTAGTTGGTCATTACGGTATCAATCCACTCCTTTATGGCTTAAGATAAATTCACCAGTCCTCATACCACCCTCTTTCTTCTTAACAAACAAGACATGAGCACCCCACGGGAAAGCGCTAGGACGAATGAAACCTTTATCATGAAGCTCTTAGTTTTGAGCCTTAAGCTCTCTTAATTATGCTGGAGCCATACGATACGGAGGGATGGAATTGGGGCGAGTGCCAGTTTCCAAGTCAATGCAGAAATCTATATCTCTATCCGGAGGCATACCAGGCGAATCCATAGGAAACACCTCCTTAAACTCAGACACCACAAGAACAAACTCAATAGAGGGAGACTCAACCTCAACATCCCAAGCATGAGCCAAATAAGCCAAACAACCCTGCCCTACCAGTTTCCTAGCCCGAATGAAGGATATGATCTTAGCTAGCTTAGGCTTGTACACCCCTTCCCACTCTAATCTTTCCCTATCGGGGATCTCTAGAGTTACCGACTTAGTATTACAATTAAGCCCGGTATAATAGGGGGACAACCAAGTCATGCCTAAGTCAGTCATTTCCAGCATAACCAAATCAACCCAAATCTGAAAATCCATAAACATAACAGGACAACACGATATACATGGGTGACTATGACTACTCTTCAACTGGGGTAGAAACATGGATGGGGGCATCAAGTATATCACAAACCACATCAAATCCCAAGGCAATTGAACTGACACATACGAATAAGTAGAACCCGGATCAAACAAAATAATAGCCATCCAGGCACAGACAATAGTAGATCTTGTGACCACTGCATCACACCCTGAAACTTGGTCTTACCCGAAAAAACATAAAACTGAGCCCTGTCCTTTTGACGGGCAACCTCATTGCCTGGCTTCACTATTCCTCTACATGCATTACCATTGCCCCGGCATCCACGGTCGTGCTGATTTCCTTCTCATATGCCCAGGTTCTCCTTAATTTTAACACACCTTATAATTTATATTCGATTGCTGAACACTGAATTAGATCGCGGGTGTTAGTTCGGGTATGATTCGGGGTCTATAATTGTTACTAGGGAAGACAATGCTGAGATTCTGTCTCGCCTTATCCCGCTCTGATGGGAGAAATCCCACCCAGCAACCCTGACGGAAACAGAATCCCTGCCAATAATTTCTGGGGTTTCTCTTTTTTCTATATTTCCCCTAGATTTCTCGGCTATAACTAGGCATTTAAGAAAATCCATTTAGCTAGGTCAATAGTTGTCTACCCTCCCCCCCGGTCAACCCAACGAAGTACGCACTTTAGAATCCTTTTACATCGTTTCAACACTACCACACACACATCCCCAGGATATACCCAGACTCTCACACGGTTATTAGTTGGTCGCAACGCACGTCCAGATTTCTCGCTTACGAACCACATCGTAATTTATCTAGACCCTTTAACCTAATCTCGTGATGACTTTCTTTTCACAATAAGTTTCACGACACTCAAGCAGTTACAACTTGTAGATAAGTTTAAATTCTTTAATTAGTTCGTTCCATAGATGATCGTTATTGATCATCTATGCCTTATACGACCCATAAGGCCAGATACCAATTGGAACCTTCTCAGTTCCAATTAACTTACTTGTGTCCCTTCAGCCGGGACTACGGCTTCTAGTTCACTTCGTTGAGATACCAATTAAAATTGGGAGATACCAATTGGACATAACTCATACCACAAGCGACAATAGTAGCTAGTGAGCCCCACAAAACTACTAATTTCAGTCATAGAACTTGGTCGAACCCAATTCTTAACCGCCTCAATCTTTAACTGATGGTAACCAGACCTTAAATCAATCTTAGAGAAAATCGATGCACCTTGCAATTAATCAAAAAGGTCATCTATCCGAGGTAATGAATACTTATTCTGAATGGTGACTCTATTTAACTGTCGGTAGTCTATACGCATCCTTTCTTACTAGTGATAGTGTTACCACTTTTGTTGCTCTAGTTCGGACCATAGAGTGCAGGAGGAAAGATACCAATTTGTATCACCCAGATATCAATTGAATTCAAGTCATAACACGAAGGAGTAGAAAGAAGTGAGTTTTTCCTAAAGTCTTATAGCCTCTCGAAGAAAAGTACGGACATCATCATACCGTTCCGCAAGACTCTACTAGACTCATTTTGGTACAATGAGATCAACGAACCTAGTGCTTGATAACGACTTTGTCACGACCCAGACCATTGTGATTGGCACCCACACTAACCATCCGGTGGGAGAACCATTACTACAACCCAAACTAACAAATTTTATGAAAACTAAGGCATTTAAAGATACGAAAGTAGGTCTAAATGACTATAAAAATGGAGTCCCCATAAACTCCAAGGTTTTAACAAACAACTAACCAAACTAGTGCGGAAGAACAAGCCCTAGAACTTGAAAGCCATTGTACCAAAACTCTACTAACGACAAGTCTAAGAACAAGGGGTACAACCCCGAAACTAAACAACACCTTAAACCAAAATCGGAGTCCGAAAAGAGTGGACTTAAACAAGAAAGATCCATGACAGCCTGAAAGAATTGGTTCACCCTTGAATCCGATCACGCTCAATAGTCACCTTGTTGAGGTTTATCAATAGTCATTTAAAGATGTTCTGTACTCAACATAGAAAGAGCAAGTGCAGTATCAATACACAACCACAGTGTACTGGTAGGATCACGCGGCTATCCCATTAAGTGCAACATACATAAGTCATTACAACAATATAACAACATGCATACACTGAATATACACAATATCGATATCATTTACGAACAACGAACAATTTCACATTTATTAAGATATACAATTATGTTAAATCAATGGTCCTCTCATGAAACCCACACCCAAACTGTTAGCATACCAGAACGTGGTACCCAATCCAATGTTTATGTCGAAACGTGGCAACCAATCCCATATTTATGTCAGAACGTGGCAACCAATCCAATGTTTATGCCGGAACGTGGCAACCGATTCAAGTTAGTGTGTCGGAACGCAACACTCGATTCATTTAACAAGCCACAACCACAATCACAAATATTTTCTCAAAATCATGCAATCAAGTCATGATTCATGGCATTCATCATTCATCTATCCTCATCCATAGGTAGTGTGATCAATAGTGCAACATTCACATACATGCACGTTTTATAATGAAGTAAAAACAAACATATATCACACAATCATGAAATCACAACTATCACCTACCTCGAATCCAAGCTTGAATCCCCTAAGGCACTTGAAATCTTTCCTTTTCGGATTATTTCCACTTGTTCTAGGTCTACAAACAATTAATATATGCAAGGATCAACAATCAAAGGTCTAATTATCCGGATTATAACAAACCCAATAATCCTAGACCAAACTCAAGATCCTAATACCCAATTTAGGGCTTTTTCCACCATTAGTTTCAGATCAAAACCCTCCCCCAATAGTAACTAGTCAAGAATCCAAGTTTTACATATCGAAAAATGGATTAGGGGAGTAAAATTGTTACCTTTAGTGCTAGAAAATGTGGAAAACCTTCAAGGAATAGCCTTGGGTCATTCCTTAGCTCTCAAAGTCGAAAAGTGTAGAATAAAATGTTTTTGGGGTTTTATATCCGACTTAAGTCGCGTATGTCCTGCTACGGCGGGACCCATCCCGCTACAACGGCAGCCATCCCGCTACGGCGGCATGCACGGAGACATAATACTGGAATTTGAATTTCAAGTCACTATTTCACAACACACCTTCAACCCTTGGCATTCAAAAACCACACGTTCACGCTAAGATCATTTTCGGGAGTTTTACTCGCCCGAATTCAATTCCGTAAAGTCGTACGGGTTCCTTAACGTCTTAGCTATCTATTCATGTAATCAAAATCATAATTAAACACCCAGTTGTTACCAGATTTCCCTAGATTCACCTGACTTTGATTTCGTCCAAATCTGGGCTAGGCTAGGAAATTCCAAGTTACTACTCTAAAGTTTTCTGGCCCCAATTATTTTCCCCATTGGCTTTTCCCTAACAACGGAATCAGGTTGTTACAAAAAATTATCTGATTTGTTGAGGTTCTCACTGTTGGAAAGCTAGAAACACTTATTTTGAAGAAAAAAAAACATTTTGTTTGAAAAATTAAGCATTTGGCAAATCAATAAACCTGATTTTAAAAAGAAGCAAAAACACTTTTATGCGTTGGAAAGATGCTAAAATTCTGGTTTTAAAAAAAAGCATAAATACAAAATTATTTTTTTCAAGATTAAAATATTTCTTCCATATAAACATATTTACCAATATATCCCATATTATTTAATTAGCTTATCATAAATTTGGTTAAGTTTCATTTTAAAACTTTAGTTTTTATTTTTATTGAATAATTTTTTTATTTTATACACATTTATATAATATTATTTTATATTTATATTTTGTATATTGTTTTACATATTATTTTGCAGAATTAGAAAAAAAAAGTAAGAACATTTTTGCAATATTAGAAAAAGAAAAAAAAAACAATTAAAGATTTCATCCCTCCCATAAAAGGTATAATATTGAGTGAAATTTTGAATATGTACATTTTAATTTAATAAAAATAAAAATTAGATTAATTTTTTATAATAGATATTTAAAATAGTTTCTCTATAAAATAATCTTATTATTAATAGTACATTGATACTTGCCATTTTTCGTAATTTGACTTTCAAAAGCATTTTTTTTTAAAATTAATCAAACACAAATTATTTATCAAAAACACTTTTCAAATCAATTAATTAAATACAAATCGTTTTTTTTTTCTTTTCAAAATCACTTCTTTGAACAAATATTCTAAAAAAAATGTCGCTAGAAATAAACAGTTTTGAGAAGTAAGGTCATTTAGTCTCTTAGTCGGTGTTGGGACCAGGGGCGGACCCACGTGGGTTCCAGGGGGTTCACCCGAACCCCCTCGGCAAAAAATTACATTGTTTATATAAGGTAAAGTTTCTGTATTTATGTGAATATATATATTTTGAACCCCCTCAATGACTAGGAGAAACTGATGGCCCAGCGGTTGGTCCCTTAGAAATTTAGCTCTACTTTTCCAAGGTTCAACTCCATGTGTTAGCGTTTTATTTTTTTCTTTTTTTAGTTTCAGTTCTGTTTTTCGCATTTTTTTTAGTTTTTTATTTTATAAATCATGCTAAAAGTGTGGTTTTAAACCCAAGAAAATTCAAGGATCCGCCACAAAAATTATATACTACTACTTCCTTGAAATTTTGTTTTGTTGGCTTATTTACACGTTTATACTTTTATTTTTCGAACCCCTAAACGAAAATCTTGAGTCCGCCACTGGTTGGGACACAATGATTAATACTTTTTTCTTGAAAAAATACAAGGAACGAGCATATTAATTTAGGAAAATAATAATAACAATGCAAGAAGATATAGAGATGCAAACAAAAATGGTGAAGAGAAATGAGGCAAAAAGTAGTGACAAAGGGAGAGAATATAGGAGATATATGAGAGAGGTGAACAAAATATGTAGGGTGGGTGGGTGTCAATTGAGGGTCCAAATTAATAATCATAAAACATGAAAACGTGACTAGGTACGTGAGTCTTCTATACATGCATCATATATATAATTGGATTTAAATTAAATATATTTATTGATAGTATACAAAACCAAACTGTCTTTTAATTTGATGCCCAAATTCACGTTGCTAGCCAATTATCATGACAAAAATCAAATGGTTTTGGTCTTGTACTCGTCACGTTAGAACAAATTTACATTTATTACTCTCTAGTTTATCTCTATTTCTCATTTTATTTCGTTTCAAAACAAATGTCTTTTTCTCTTTCTGGCGGGAAAGGGTGCCATTTTGAAATTTGCATGTGAACTTCCTTCGGTAGATCGCCTTATAAGAATGCATTGTGAACATTCATTTGCAAACTGTACCACTCTAAAGCTTTAAAATGTTAAAAACCTTAATTTGTTTTGGATGGTAAGATTATAAGATAACAAGCTATGGGTAGAAGCGACGCTAAATGTAAACATGTTTGACGTAACATGTCACGCTATTCCCTCTAAAAGAATTTCCGTTCATATGTGATTTGATATGCTTATTTATCATCACTATATTCTAGTTCTGTCACTGCTATTATGGTTACTGCTAGGGTTAATTTCATTAAAAAGATATATTACCTTCATTTTATTTTATGTAGTACTATTTAATTTGATATAGTATTTAAGAAAAAAATAAAAATTTGTTATTTTAAAACAATCTTTAGATACTTGTGACTTTGTAAATTATTTATTTAAAGATAAAAGTAAAATTTAAAGTTAAATAATGTTAATTATAGTAAAATAAAATTACTTTTTGAATGATTTAAAAATCTAATGTCATATAAAATGAGACAGACGAAAAGAAGCGAGTAAATATTTGCTAGGTATTTTAACTAAGGGGATAAAGGGCGTCTTTCTCTTCTTTTTTTAATAAAGGGGCGAGGGGGTTGAGGGAAGAAAAGGAACAATTTATTTGTTCGACTTAAAAGATTTAAGAGGTAATTATTTTTTTATATCGATTTTATTTTTATTATTAAGTACTTTATTTTTTAATGTATTTTTAAAAATATTAAATTGACATATGTTTAAAAGATGAATTCGTAACTTCTGATAATATTACTTCTTCAGTTCTATATAGTTATCTACTTATTTTTTAGAAATCATAAAGAAAAAAGATAATTCTACTACAATTTACCTTATTAATTAAGAATTTTTTTTGAAACTTTACCAACTTATTTATGTTTTATATAAAATTTTAAAAAAACCAATAAGGATAAAATGAGAATACATAATTACAGTTATCATGGTTTTATAAAATTGAAAAATAATTTAAAATATTTGTATTTAATAACTTGAACAAGTGATATAAATACTTTTTAAAGTTTGTCAAAAATCAAAATTTTAAAATTTTATTAAATCAAACTTAGAAAAAAGAGATAAAGTCGAAAAGTAGTAGAGAAAAATAAAGAAGATAAAACTTAGAGGCCAGGTAGACAATATGAGGAATATTTCTAAGTTCTAGGTCAAATAATGAATTAAAATATAATAGAATTGTCTGCAAATTATATATGAAAATTTTCCAGTAAATAATAATAAAAATAAAATTGCAGTGTATCGTTACCCGAGAGAAACACTGCTCATTCCCAACGATATGCAGCCTAATTATTCCTCTTCACTATAGTAGTCTATACTATGAATTAATTTTATAATAAGGTTTGTCAGATTAAAATTACTACAAATTAAATATTTAGTCAAAATATGTTTATTTAAACTACAGAAATCTGGCACCCAACCAAAAAATTGGAGATAATACATATTCCTGGGATGCAAATCGTTTTCCTAATTAACTTTTCCACCGTCTATGGGTGTGTTCGGTATTTAATATTTGATATAAAAAAAAAATTGATGAAATATTACAATGTTTTTTTATATTTATATTTAATCAAATGACTTCATATAAATTAGGAGGAATGAAAATAACAAATAAAGACGAATAATTTCTCTTATTAAAAGTCCCTATGTAAGGATTCTTTTATTTGATTAATAAATAAAATTATTTACTTACAAAACAAAATTTCAAAATTAGAACTTGTATAAATTCGAAAGAACATGTGAAAGTATGAATCATTAGTTGTCTTTACGACTTAATTATTTTAATGATGTCTCGGACAAATCAAAAATGTGTTTTTCAATATTGTTCCCTAACACAACATATAATATATGTTAGGATCTAAATAATAAGGTATTATTAATAATTTAGATAACAAACAAAAATTATGAATAAAATTTTATGATATAATATGCGTTTGATGAATTACCAAAAATGTTTTTTTTAATATTGTTCCCTAACACAACAATTAATTTATTGTAATTGCAACATGAATAAAGTAATTCTAAATTAATTGAAATAGTATTGAATATTTCAAATTAAATTAACATAATATTTAATTAACTATACATGCACTTTGCGTACAGTAGTAGATCACGTATACTTTCTTCTAGCCTCTCTTTTTTATGGCAGGCACACTACCATATTCTTTGGTCAATTAGTTTAGCTACTGTATTTTAGCAGTCAGTGTACAACATATTATCCAGTTTTAATTGTCATATTACATTTTTCAAAAGTCAATTTGACTAATTTTAAAAATTAAATTAGATTATACTAATTTGATATTCTTAAAATTTAGATATTGAAAAACTAAATGAAAAGTACTATAAATTGTTGTTTTTTACATATCAATATAATGAAAAATACATCGTAAAATATTAGTCAAAGTTATTACTCCCTCCATCCACTTTTAATTGTCATACGCTTTTCAAAAGTTAATTTGACTAATTTTTGAAGTGAAATTAGATTACATTAATTAGATATTTAAAAATAAAATTTAGCTATTCAAAAACTATACGAAAAGTACCAGATATTGCAATTTTTTGCATATTAATATGATAAAAGATACATTGTAAAATATTTATCAAAATTCTTATCGTTTGACTCTAAAAGAGGAAATCATGACAATTAAAAGTAGACAATCGAAAATAATATCATTTAACTCTAAAATAGAAATTATAACAATAAAAAGTGCACGGAGGGAGGGAGTATTAAATACTCTAAAAAATAGTATTATTATAATCGAGGGGGTGATAAAAGTCAAAAATAGATACTACTAGTATTACAATTCCAAGAGTGGAAATTCTAATCTCAAAGCTCGAAAATCAAGATATATATTTTATATTTTATTTAAAAAAGTTATTTAGTGCAGAATGATCACATGAGGAGGTTTGGGTTGCCATTATTCTTGTTCTTATTATGCACTCTCGTGTTCATGTTTTGTACAACAAAATGAGATCTTTTTGGTCCGTTAAGATATTTTTTTAAAATTAAAATAATTATAAAATTTTAAAAGTTTCTAAATAACCTGAAAATTATTTTTTCTTTCATTTTGTGACAGTTGGTTCAATATATAAATGAAATAAGGGAAATAAAGAGTTTTAAAAGGAATACTACATTCTGTCCGGATTATTTATCTTTGAAGGATTTTCTGCATTATTAAAAAAAATTATGTCTGAAAAATGATGAATTTGAAGAAAGAAAAAGTATTGTCTTTTTTGTTTTCTAAAATCATACTTTTCTTTCCCAGTTTACATGACGTAATTGAAATTTTGAGGATTAAACAAAAAAAAAGTTATTATATTTTTTAAATATTTTAAGTTTTTAATTATGTGACTTATAGTATTTTTTTTTTACTTAATTTATAAATATTAAATTTTATTTAAAGAAACTTAAGTTTCTATATCCGAGTTTGTGATTAAATTTTAAAAAAATGTAATCTCAAAATTTTAGTTGTGATGCAAAAATTAGGATAGAAAAAGTAGTACTTAATTTAAATCAAATCAGAAAGGCTAAAAATATTTGAAATAATATCTATTCATGAATGTACTTGAAACAACTACAAAAGCGAGTTAAAAATAAGTTATAAAAGCTTGTCAACTTCAAAACTGAATTAGAAAATAGGTTATAAGCTGTTTTTCAAATTTAAAATATAAGCTTATGTTAGAATTTGATATTTTTATGTCTAAACACATACTTTTAAATAAAATAAAAAGTTACTCCTAGAAAAAATAAATAATGTTATGTAAAAAAAAAGTCCCTTAATTGACCGGGGTATATAAGCTTAAGCTATAAAACATTGGCGGTGACTAAATATGATGGTAGTGTGTTGGAATGGACGGTTGTTTAATAGTAGGATGTATAAAAATAATATTGAATTATTTGTATTAGTATATTAATATTAGTTATGTTTATATAAATTATGTTAAAATTATATTTTGTATAATATTTGATTTGGTGTATTAAAAATATCATGTATTTATAATTTTTTTAAGAAATTAATTATATACGGAAATACACTCTTCAAATATAGTAATAAAAAGGATATGAAAATGATTTCGAATGGAATTCCAAATGTAGATCAAAGTCAACCCAAATGCTAAAATCTCAACAGTTTTCAACTTAGGACCCCAAATCCTCGTAAAGACTTCGAATCTGAAATCGATATTTCTCTTAGACCAATTTCTACATTCCGAAACTGATGAAATCTACGAAATTCCATTCCAACACTTGAAACTCCAAAAGACACCGAAAATCACTTTTTAACAACTTTAGCCTTTCAACTTTCAAAATTTTCATGATTCATAACTTTTCACTCAAAACTCGGAACCAATTCAAAAATGACGAGGGGTCAATATCGAGAGAGGTAAAATGATAATTTCACGATTAAAAAAAAATGATGGATCAGGTCATTACAATAAAATTCGTTTACTCCTATTTTATACCGTTATGAAAAAATATAGAAAATTATCTTAATTTCATAATTAAACAAACAAATTTGAATAATTATTTTTAACATAAAAAGCAAGTAATATAAAATGGAGAGAATACCATTTAAATAAATGAGATTATCCTACCATTCACTATGGCTTTAGAGAAAATAGAAGTCATGAGTTTAAATTTTATTGCCTCTTGTTACTAGAGAAATTCAGATACTCCACTCTATTATTAAAATCTAATAAGTTACTCTATAAAATGATCAATACATGATTAAAAAGTTAACTTTGCCATTAATTATCTTCCACCTTTGTTGACTTGTGATCGATCAACCTTTATTTTGCTGATTCACTATACCCCATCTAACTAAACTACATATAAGGAAAACAATAATAAAGGAAAAAGCAAAAGCACAAATAGTTAGCAACCACATTTTCTTCATTCAAGATTAAGAGAAAAAAAGATTGAATTGACTTGTCCTATAGAGATAATTCATCTTAGTTGTCTATAATGTTGAATAAGTGAACTGAAAAGAAAAACTGATTTAAAGACTGTTCATTATGTGAGTTCTTAGTTTGAAAACCACTCCCACCCTTTATTTCTATACATTCTTTTTTTTTTCCTTAAAAGAAAAAGATTGAAAGTATGGAAAACACTTTTTAAACTTGACACAAATTATTAGTTTCTTCTCAAATTATTGATAACCTTAAAAACACTTATTTACTTGACTAACTAAACTTAGATACACCCTCGATATGCAACATGACATAGCAAGTGGTCTTAAATTCTTGTACGAGCATGAGACTCTTAATAAAAAGTCGAGAGAAGTGTTGAAACACTCCTTAACTTGGTGAGAATTTATGAGTATATTTCACTCATGTTGAAAAATTGAGGGTGTATTTAAGTTCAGTTATACAAGCAAAGAAGTGTTTTAAGGTTGTCAATAGTTCAAGGATGAAACTAATAATTCACACAAAATTTATGAATGTTTTCAGTACTTCACTCGAAAGAAAATGCACATATGTATATATATATAAAAGTAAAGATTTGAGGTTCTTTTTGTATCACTATTAGATTTATGCTTATTTTTTATAATCCACAGTATGACTAAATTTGATTTGCGCATAGCATGATTCATTTCTTGAAGTCACTAGCTGCTCCCAATAAAAAATTCTGTGCTCAAAGAGTTGAGATCCGTAATCAATACCATCTTATCATAATTCATAATTCATGTTGATTTACTGGTAGTGGAATAAAGGTACTGAGTGCTTCTATGTTAGTCTTCTCAACAACATTAGCACAGTAACATAGATGTATATCTTGAGATATCAGACATACTTTCAGTTTTCTTCTGGAAAAAAGGCTCCATGTTTGCTTGCTTATGTGATTTGACCAGTTGGTACAAAAGTAGACTTTTGCTACTAACTCTTTACTTCTATGAAAAAAGAAGAAAAAAAAAAAAACTCTTTACTTTTTGCTTTTCACACTTTTACATATATTCCTTTCGTTTATTTTTTATTTATTCATTTCGAACTTTAAACGTTTTTTTTAATTTTACTAAAAAAAAAAAAATACTCCACAATGGATCAAACAATTTATTTATTTTTGGACTCAATACGCCTTATTTATTTTAAATAAAATTCCTTTTCTTTTTCTTTTTCTTTTTTGCAAGTTCTTATAATTATTAACGTGTTTCTTATTGCCTATATAATAAGGTGAACATTTTGATATTGTTATAAATATATTGTATCGTAGATATCCATCTGTTTAGCTTGCAATTAAGCAGATAATTTGCAAATAGGAGTGTTGACATTTTGATGAAACACAAATCCGACCACAAATCATGATATGATGAAAACTATCATAAAAAGAACGATCTACAATCGTAGATTAATTTTAGAATCGCACATCATATCAGCATAACAATTTGATAATTATAGAATTCTAACTTTATGAATCATTAGAAATAATAATTATCAATTTATTTTGTAGAGGAGAACTATTAAAGTTTGAATGATATATTTTTACCGTAATAAGTTATTTAATTATAATTAATAGATACAGTTTGATGTAAGCATTGATAAGAGTAAAAATAAGAATTACTTAGACAAGATACTTTTAATTTTATATTGTACCAAGAAGTTTAAAAAAATGAAAGAAAAAGAAGAAGATAAACTTACAAAATTTAGATGCATGTAGACAATTTGAGGAATATTCACAAGTTCTAGGTCAAGTAATTAATAAAAAATATAAATTCTCTGCAAATTCTACGAATAAAAATTTCAGTTAAAATCCCTGCCAAGTATGTCGTTAGCACACTGCTCCTTCCCAAATATGTAAAGTTTCAATTATTCCTACACCAATTAATTAATAAAAAATAGGCCTTGTGTATCCCTCATGAATTAAAAAATAAAAATGAGACAAGACAATAGTCTCTATCAAAATATTTAGTCAAAATATGTTTAATTAAGAGATAGGATTAGTACAGAGATAAACATACTATATCATATGGTTTATTGGCAATATTAAAATTAATACATCGAGATAATACATTGTCTTTTGAATGCCAGTCATGATTTGTCTTAGGCATTTTTAGATTTTTCTTAAAAATATAGTCATTTGGTATTCATAATTCATGTAAGATCTAATTAATTCCGATGAAAATTATATTATAAGACCTATTAAAAGAGAAAATATCTCCTACTAGAAATTTCTGCTCATTTTTATTTTTTATATCTTGATTTTAATTGATTATATTAAGTACTTGATTATTATTTTTGACATGTAATTAAAAAAATTGAAGTTTGTTTTAGATATTTTGGGGTTGTTCTACAGTGAGAACTTGGCAAATAGTTATTAGAGGGTAAAAAGTGGATTCAGTCTTTTCACGTGTAAATGCCAGATATATAATACCATATAATATTCAATTGTCATCTCCTATGTTTTGACTTTAATAAAAAAAAATTAAAAAAATCATTATATGTTGAGGAGTTTGAAAGGAAAATATGGTGAAATATTTTTGTCCAAAAAAAATTTCAGGTCTTTTATAGTTGTGTTTGTTTGATAATTTTTGAAGTTATTTCTTTACATAGTAGAACCTAAAAAAATAATAATAATCAAAACATTTTTTAGGAGAGAAATTAAACTCATGATTTGACAAGCAAAAGGAAAAGCATCAAGCGTTTTCTAGGATTGATTTTCTCTCCCCTAATAAACGGAAATAATTTTGAAAAACTGCCCACTTTATGACATAAATTCATGAGAAAAAGTTCAAATATATCTTTGATTTAGACATATAATATATCTCATTCGTAAAAAATGTAGCTCATTTTATATCCTTTTTATTATATACTCCTTAATTTTGAAATTTAGAGGTGATATATTTTTGTTATGAAAATGACTCATAATATCTCCACTGATATATAAATAACTCACATATACCCTTTTCCTCTAATGAAACTGAAAAAATTAATTTTAAATTAATATTTTGGTTATTTTAAAAAATATATATATATATAATCCATATGGGAGTATATTTGATCCTCCTCACACATATTTTTTTTTTACTTTTTCGTTTCAACGACTAATTTAAATTTACTATTTTGATGATCAAATTTATTTATGTTTCACTAATTTTTCTTGTAAAGTTTATTATAGATGCCCCAATTATTATTTTTACAAATACAAAAACTAAATTAAAATATAACCACCAAAAAATAATTTCAAATTATAATATAGCCACAAGAAAATAATTTTAATTTTTTTTCTGTACACTAAAGAATGAAAGAAAAAAAATAAGAGTAGGAAATTCAAATAATGATAATAAAAAAGTCAAAAAATAATTTAAGTATGAAAAGGATTAAAATGTACCTTGAGCTTTGCTAAAAGGATCATATATACCCCTACATGTATGGGATTAAAATAAAAAATAAAAAAATAAAATTTAGAACTAATTTTTTCACTTTCGTTAGATGAAGGATATATGTGAGCCACTTTTGTAACGGTAGGGGTATATGTGAGTCATTTATATAACGGTAACGGTATATATGAAACACTTTCATAACGAGAGGTATATTAGCTCTAAATGACAAAGTTAATTGGTTTATCAGACCCTTTTCCCTTATATAAATATCTTAAATATATCTTTTTTGATGGATAAAAATTAAAATAAATGACCAACATGAGTTGTGGTATAGTGGTGGGATTACTTCAACCCTACCAAATGTTTCAGGTTCGAACCATAGATATGGAGTAAATCATGTTGGGAGTATCACCTCCGAATAATCCCTCTAGTGTACAATCTAGATTTAGTCAGGGCTCCAATACGAATTCGGACTTCAGATGGAATCTCAAAAAAATTAAAAGAAATGATTTTAATCTTCTTCTCTATTTTTTTTTAACTAAAATAAAAATCACTTTGATTTTTAACCATTAAGATTATGGCGCAAAACACTACGGGGTCATTTAATTTGGTAGGGAGTTTTAGGAGAAATAGTTTTTGTATTATGTGTGGTATTATGTAGTACTATGTTTGGTAGGAATTTTGGGCATATATATAACTAATCCATGGATTAGTTATACACCCTCCATGATATTATAGGGTGTATAACTAATACCTTCCATTTGGTGGTATTAGTAATACATTGATCTAATACCATGGGATTAATATATGTAAAGACAAAAAATACCCCCCCCTCAAATCCTTTCATTTTGTTTATTTTCTTGGTTTTATGTTTTATATTTGTACTAATAAATTTATTTAAATCGATTAACTTACAAACTTTATTATTTAAATAGAGTTATTTGTAGCTAAAATATGAGTTATTTAATCTAATTATTATTAATATAAAATATTTTAATACGGACTAATAATGCTAATGTTGATGTATGAATTTAAGAGCTATTTTTGCTATTTAAAAACATCTTGAGTATAAAAATAGTTTAATTTTTTTTTCTTTTTTTTCTTATGATAAAGAGCGATTTTGTATGATAAAAGTCCTAAGTTGAATGATTTTGTTGATGTAAAACAATGTTCAATACCTTTTTTCTTATAAATTCTTATAGTTGTGTGACCTTTTGAGATATTAACTTCAATTTATTAAGATGACAATTATTTACCCTCAAATAATTTAAGTGAGAAAATAGTGAACATGGTGATAAATTTTTTCTTCTCCTAGCTAGTTAAAAGGCCATAAAAAATGATATTGTTCGTCAATTATCTACCTTGACCCAATTACATGAAATAAAAAATCTCATAATAACTCAAGGGTATAATTGAAAAGAAGTTTTTTTTATAGAGTTTTAAACCCCACACAAAATTAGGTAGGAAGTAACAAACCAAACACTTGATAAAAATAATCCCCTGCATTACCAATCTATGCATTATTAATCCCTGCACTATTGATCTTTGTACCAAACAACACCTATGTAGATATAAAGGACTCCGACTCACTTGGTAGGATGTATTAGAGAAAAAAGAAGGGTCATTAGAAAAAAGGTATAGAGCTTGAATTTTATGAATGTATTACAGTTTTTGGAAGGATCAATTATTCAACCTTTTATTTTACATAAAATAATATGTAGATTCTCTCGTAATTTCTAAATAAATTAGTTCTACGTATTTCTGAATTCATATCAACCAAACGTCGTATGAATTATATACAAAAATATATATTTTTTCTACCTACCAAAAGTCTTATAAATTATACAGAAATTAATATATGAATAACTTATTTTTATCTAGCTAGCAAACGACCCCATAGCAAGGGCGGAGCCATCATACTTTCAGGATGGTTCGGATGAACCCCCTTGGGCAGAAAATATTACTATTTATTACATGGTTAAATTTTTTTCATGTATAAATAGTGGATATCGAACCCCATTCAATTAGTTCGTGTGTTTACTTCTTCAGAAGTTAAACCCTCTTATTAAAAATTCTAGTTCTGCCACTGTCCGAGAGCTAACACAAAGTTCAAGAGGGTTGCTAGTGGGGATCATAAGCAAGAAGCCCATTTAAAATCAATGTGAAAGCATTACTAGAATTTCAAGGAAAAAACATGCATGTTACACAAAATATGTGTGAAGTCTTGAATGACATATAAAACATACATAAGTTGTCTCTTGTTTTATTAGTCAATTGTGTGGGACAAAGCAAAATATAATGTTTTAGTTCAATGTTTCCCTAACATAAACACTTTAGGCTGCAGTAGTAGCTATAGGTCACACCTTTTACCCTAAAACCTCTCATTTTGGTGCATACTAACAACACCTTTAACAACGTTAGAGTAGCAGACAGACACAGTATGTTAATGAATACATTATGCTTTATTCTATTAATTAAATTAAAGTGAAAATAGAAGTTGTGAGAGAAGTCAAAAAAGGGAGAATTTAGAGGGTGGTGGGGAAATTATAATTCCAATGGAAATTCTAAGTTCAAAGCTCAATAACCGAGGAATTTTATATTTATATTATGTACTGAAGATCACATGATGGGATTTGGCTATGTTTACCCACTGCCTTTGCACCCCACAAGTCCACATTATTTCTGTTTTCCATTCCTCTCTCTTCTAATACTTCCTCTGTAACAAAAATAATTTTTAGCTATAATAAATATACATATTAATAAAAAAATATTACAGTCTTTATCGATATTAGTT
This sequence comes from Solanum tuberosum, assembly GCF_000226075.1. Taxonomy (NCBI): domain Eukaryota; kingdom Viridiplantae; phylum Streptophyta; class Magnoliopsida; order Solanales; family Solanaceae; genus Solanum; species Solanum tuberosum. Next base: position 103,319 of record NW_006238936.1, on the reverse strand, counting down.
AAGTGTTATTATATTCACTGTCGCTAAATATTTTAGGGACATATACAAAGAATGCTAATTGCCGCTAAATATGTATTTTTAGCGACAATTAAGCTATTACCGTTAATTAATTGCTGCGTCCATATTATTTGTCATTTTTTTTCTTTATATGATCCTAAAAAAAATATATGAATAAGACGAGTATTTTTATATATTTACTCAACCTTCTATTTAGGTGTCTTATTAATAAATATCAAAACTACTTAGAGATGAATTTAAAGAACTTAGAGTTGACTTCGGTCAACATTTGATCAAGACAGATTCCAAAAGAATAATTTACATATGGACCTTGCGAATCCTTTATTGATCCCAATTATCTAACATAGGAAGCGAGTGTATATATATTTCTGACTAGATCATATGCATTGTCTTTCGTTTCATCAACATCACATTTCATTTGGAGTATAAGTGTTGGAGTGGTGAAGTAAAATTGAAAATGCGGCTATTTTCCTCCCTGTTTGGTTGATAGGTTTAAGATAGTTAAGATTGTTTGGTCGAGTGTATTAGCAAATATAATATATATATATATATATATATATATATATAAATAATAATTTTGTGTATTAGTAATATCTTGTTTGATATATTTTTTCATCCTATGTATAATTAAATTAATTATACACTCTATTGTGTATTAAGATGTGTATTACTAATATAATGAATATTTAGGTATTAGTAATGCAAGGAATTTTTATTAAGATTCAATATCCGCCATGGAAATGTGCAGAGAATTGCTTAAGGAAATAAAAAATCAGAGAGAAGAGAGAAATTGTTGATTGTCATACAAGATATTTTCAATGATAGATTTACAGTTGTATGTTGATCTATTTATACAAAATTATCTACTAACTAATCACCATAATCAACCTATCCAACTAGCTAAGCACTGAGTACACTTTGCATAAACTAACAAACATATTTTGTTATGTAACTAACTAACTAACAAACAATTATTAATCTTTAAGGCAATGTAACAATGTCTCCTCAATGCACTGTGATGCAATTCGTCAATTCCTCAACACCCCCCTCAAATTATGAGCAATGCAAAGGTTTTTCATGCCTAGCTTGGATAGAAAATAGGAATGTTGCTGATAGGTGAGTCCCCTGCTGCTCGGAGGTACACAAATAAAGGAACAAAATTAACCCTGCTTGCACTTTCTCTCGTATGAAATGGCAGTCGATGTCAATGTGTTTAGTGAGCTCGTGAAAGACTGAATTAGATGCAATTTGGATGACTGATTTACCATAATATAAGGGCACATGAAGAGAAATAGGCACATTTAACTCATTAAATAGTCCAATTAACCAAACGAGTTCAATCACCGTTGATGCTAAGCTTCGATATTCAGCCTCAACTGAGCTTCGAGATATTATGGATTGTTTCTTCGACTTCCAAGAAATAGGAGAAGAGCCAAACTTGATTAAGTAACTAGTGACTAAGCGACGAGTATTGGGGCATGATGCCCAATCAACATCACAAAAGGCTGATAAAGAAGAATCACATTCTAAAGGAAGGAGAAACTCAAGTCCTGGAGCATGCTTGAGATAACGAACCACTCTATTGGCAACACACATGTGTGATAACTTGGGTGACTGCATGAACTAACTCAAAGTTTGGATTGCAAAAGAAATATCAAGCCTAGTGTGGGTCAAATATAATAGTCTACTAATGAGTCTTTGGTAAGAACTACATTAATGTTATTTAAGTCTGCAAAAGTGAGATTTAAGTTCAATTCAAGAGGAGGCTTGGCACCAGACAAACCCAAATCAGAGATGAGGTCAAGAGTGTATTTCCTCTGGTGCATAACTATCCCTGCACTACTTCTAACAATCTCAATTCCTAGAAAGAATTTGAGCTCTCCAAGATCTTTGATTTCGCCTGCAAGCTGACCTTTGTATCCTGAATCATATCCAAGTCATTACCAGTGATCAGTAGATCATCTATATACAAGAAGAATGACAATCTTTCCTTGAGATCTTTTTGTGAACAAAGAGTAGTCTAAATGTCTTTGAGAAAAGCCAAATGAAATCAAAGTTGTGGTTACCTTCAACTTCCATTGCTTAGAGCCTTGTTTAAGACCATAGAGAGACTTGAGTAATCTACAGGCATGAGTGGATTTGTGATGATCAGAAAATCCTCGAGGCATAGTCATATACACTTCTTCTAAATCTCTTTGCAAGAAGTCATTATATACATCCATTTGATGAATATGCCAGTGTTTAGTAGCAGCCAAAGAGATCACTGCCCTAATAGTAATCATTTTTACCACTGGAAAAAATGTATCCTGATTGTAACACCACGTATCCGAAAACAGACCTCAATGCAGATTTCCAAAAGTTGCAGGTGCAACCTACGGTTGCCACCCACGGACCGTGGCCTGTGTCCGTGGATCAACACGGACCGTCAGTCGATCAACGGTTCATCGGTGACCCCCACAACAGTTAAGTCAGGGGTCTTTTGGTCTTTTCCTTATGCGTTGGACCCCTAAACTACGTCGTTTAAACCCTAAGCTACATGGTTTGGTCAGTTTTAGCCTAGAAACATAACTAGAACTTACCTAAGTCAGATCATTCATCAAAACTTAGAAAAATTAGAGTGTAAAAGGAGAAAGAGGTCAAGAACCCTAGTTCAAGAACACAATAAGATTCCCTCAGTTGCAGCCCCGAAATCGACAGGTTTCTCTATGGAATTCGTCACCAGGCATGTGAGATTTCACTAGTGGGTTCCTTTCACCCATTAGGTCCCTAGATTTGAGTAAGAATCTTGATTCCCTTATTATTATCTAGACCTAGGGTTTCTTGAATGTTAGAATTATTGGGTTTTTAACTGTTAGAATGATCCAAATCATATTATTATGTTGTAGTATTGCTTTTGCCCAGATTCATGCACAAACTGAGAACTCTAGCTATGTAGTTCTTTTAGTTCATGAATTACACATGCTAGGTCAATTAATTCAGTCACATATGAACATGCCTCAGTTTCGAATGCATTATTATCAGTATATAAATGTTGCATTCTTAGTTTGCATGGCAGTTTTGAGCTATCCACTATTACAACATTTCAGTCATAAAGTGTTAATTAATTAATCATATGGGAAGCTTAATACCGAGTGGACTAGGGTCAGTCACCCTCAAGTCCCAGAACTACGTGCCTCGTAGGTTGTAAGTCCCATCTGTGGGCATCATTTTAGTGATCACGCCAACATGCCTCTATACTTTTGGCAGAGTATATTGGGTCCTCTCGATGGGGCGTATGCATCGGACTCCACATTTAGCTCATGTTGTTTTATGTTGGTTATTAGTAGCTCCCTTACAGTTCAGTCAGATTCTATTACATTGACCATGTTATCAGTATAGTTCAGAAATCAATCTTAGCATGTTAAAAACTTGGTCATTGCATTTAGTATTTCATGTTCAGTATTCTCAGTTTGTATCATGCTTATTTCATGTCATTGCTCAGATATATGCTTTGATTCAGTTATGTTATTGTTCACTATTACTCTATCATTCATGCTCAGTACCTTTCAAGTACTACTACATACTCTGCGCTACATCTTCTCGTGATGTAGGTTCAGGTCCTCAACAGACAGATCATGCATAGATAGGTTCCCGATCTTCAGCTCAACAACACTAGTGGTAAGTCCTCATCCTTCGAAGACTACTGACATGATTATCATTCTTGTTTTTTTTAGCTTTAGTTCCAGTTTTGCTAGATCTAGCTGGGGGCATGTCCCAACATTTCTAGTCAGTAGAGGCTTTATTTCAGACATAGTTAGTTTCAACTTTAGTCTTAGAGTTTGACTTTTATTTTGTATTCAAACTCTCAATTATCCTTATTCAGATTTAGTATATGGGTATTCCCCATCATTTTAGATTTTTGCATGATTTAGCTTCTGCACAGTATTTCTTTAAATCAGTTTATTTAGTATGCTTATGATTATGCTAGCAGGGTTAGCTTGGGGTGACTCGTGATCCTAGGTCCCGTGTTGCATCTAGGGGGTAGCCCGGGGCGTGACAAACTTGGTATCAGAGCACTAGGTTTAAGAGTCCCATGATGTCTGAAAAGTCGCATTATGTAGAGTCCTTTTCATGGGTTTGAAGTACACCACATCTAATGAGAAGAGGTTGAAAAGTGTTTTAGGAAAACTTCATTTTTTTGTTACTCTTATCGTGTGTAAGGTGTGATCTAATTCCCCGTTCTAACTCGACGTTTTGCGCTTTCAGTGATCATGCCTCCTTGTAGAGCTATCCCCAGGAATGCTAATGCACACAATGCTAACACAGTTTCTTCAGTCCCATATCAGGAAGTTTCGAATGTTGAATTTTGGAACGCTATTCCGTTGTTGGCTCAGAGTGTGACCAACCAGAACAATCAGCAGGCTCTAGTTCCGACAAATGCTAATGTATGGTCAGCGGGGGTTAGAGTTCATGATTTCGTTAGGATGAATTCGCCTAAGATTTTAGGATCGCAGACTGGTAATGATCCCCAAAGCTTTATTGATGAGGTCAATAAGATCTTTGGAGTGATGCAGGTAACTGGGAATGATCAAGTTGAGTTGACATCTTACCATCTTAAGGGTGTAGCTCATATCTGGTACACTCAGTGGAAAGAGAACATGGGTACATATGCCGCTCCTATCACTTGGGAATGCTTCAGTGAGACCTTTCTGGACAGGTTCTTCCCAAGAGTGTTGAGGGAGGCAAAATCTCAAGAGTTTATTAATTTGAGGCAGGGTTCTATGACAGTCCAAGAGTATGGACTCAAGTTCACCCAACTCTCTAGGTATGCTCCTCACATGGTTGCTGATTCTAGGGCTCAAATGAACAAGTTCATGTATGGGGTATTCGATCTTGTGAAGACAGAGTGCAAGAATGCCATGTTACTTGAAGATATGAACATTTCTAGGCTCATAACTCATGCTCAACAGGTTGAGGGTGATAAACTTAGGGAATAGGCCAATGAGAATAAGAAGGCTAGGATTGGAAACTATGACTATTCTCAATAGAAATTGGGTGGTTGGAATCGCTCGCAGTTTCAACAGAGATCTTCTACTACAGCACCTTCATCAGCTAGTGTTCCATCCTCCAAGTTCTGTAATGATCAGAAAGGTAGGGCATCAGGCTCTAAGTCTCAGGGAAGTGTTTTAGGCACAAAAACCTACCCAACTTGTCCAAAGTGCCATCCGGGTGAGTGTCCACAACTTCAGCAGCACCAGCAGGTCGCCCTACTCAACAGGGTAACTCATCTGGTACAAGTGGCAGTTAGCACCAAAACAGGTTGTATGCTCTTCAGGCTCGCCAGGATCAGGAAGACTCTTTAGATGTAGTCATTGGTATGTTACGAGTCTTTGACTTAGATGTTTATGCATTGTTAGATCCAGGGGCTACTCTTTCTTTTGTAACTTCTTATATAACAGTCAAATTCGATGTTAGTCCAGAAACTCTTTGAAAACCCTTCTCAATCTCTACTCCAGTCGGTGACCCAGTATAGCTAGACGGGTATACATAAATTTTCCTGTCACAGTCTCCCAAAAAGTCACCTCAGCAGATCTTATAGAGTTAGAAATGGTAGACTTCGATATCATTCTAGGCATGGATTGGTTACATTCCTCTTATACCTTAGTCGATTGTAGAACTAGGATTGTGTGTTTTCAGTTTCCAAATGAACCAATCTTAGAATGAAAGGGTAGTAGCTTAGAACCTATGGGTCGATTTTTTTCTTACATTAAGGCCAGAAAGATGATCTCTAAGGGTTATCTCTACCATCTAGTTCGGGTCAAGGATTCAAGCACCGAGACCCAAAATCTTGAGTTAGTTCCCATAGTCAATGAGTTCCCAGAAGTGTTTCCAGAAGGTCTTCTCGGAGTTCCTCCCGAAAGGGAAATCGACTTTGGAATTCATCTCCTTCCAGATACCCAGCCTATTTATATTCCTCTTTACAGAATTGCTCCAACTGAGCTTAAGGAATTGAAAGAGCAGTTGCAAGACCTTCTAGATAAGGGCTTCATCGGACATAGTATTTTCCCATGGGGTGCACCAGTGTTGTTCGTGAAAAAGAAATATGGTTCTCTCAGAATGTGCATTGACTATAGGCAGTTGAATAAGGTCACAATCAAGCATAAATATCCCATTCTCATGATTGATGATTTGTTTGACCAACTTCAGGGTGCTAGTCATTTCTCAAAGATATACCTCAGATCGGGTTATCATCAACTCAAAGTCAGAGATAGTGACATTTCGAAAATAGCCTTCAGAAGTTGGTATGGTCATTATGAATTTGTAGTTATGTCATTTGGACTAACCAATGCTCTTGCAGCTTTCATAAACTTGATGAACAGAGTGTTCAAGCAGTATTTGGACTTGTTCGTTATTGTCTTTATTGATGATATCCTCATTTACTCTAGGAATGAGGAAGAATATGCGAATCATTTGAGGGTTGTCCTACAAACTCCCATGGATCGCCAATTATCCGCTAAGTTTAGCAAATGTGAGTTTTGGTTGTAATTTGTTGCTTTCCTTGGTCATATTGTGTCTAGCGAAGGGATCCGAGTGGATTCACAGAAAATAGAAACAGTGAAGCAATGGCCCAGACCTACCTCTCCTACATATATCATAAGTTTCTTGGGTCTAGCGGGTTATTACAGAAGGTTTGTGGAAGGATTTTCATCCATAGCCTCTCCGTTGACTAAGTTGACTCAGAAAAAGGTCAAGTTTCAGTGGTTAGATGATTATGAGAAGAGCTTCGCAGACTACAACTCCTGTTTTGACTCTACCAGAGGGTTTATACTGTTATGTGATCTATTGTGATGCGTCCAGAGTCGACCTAGGTTATGTGTTGATGCAGCGAGGTAAGGTTATAGCTTATGCTTCTAGACAACTTAAGGTGCATGAGAAGAACTATCCAACTCATGACCTCGAGCTTGTAGCAGTGGTGTTTGCACTTAAGATTTGGAGACATTACTTGTATGGTGTTCACGTAGATTTATTCACAGACCATAAGAGCCTTCAATATGTGTTCACCCAGAAAGAGTTGAATCTTCGCCAGAGGAGATGACTTGAGTTCCTTAAGGACTACGATATGAGTGTGCATTACCATCCTGGTAAGGCCAATGTAGTAGCAGATTCTCTTAGTAGACTATCTATGAGTAGTGTAGCACATGTTGAGGAAGAAAGAAATGAACTAGCAAAAGATGTTCACTGACTTGCTTGCATAGGAGTTCGTCTTATGAGCATATCAGATGGTGGTGCAACAGTTCAGAATGGGTCAGAATCTTCTTTGGTAGTGGAGGTTAAGGAAAAGCAAGATAGTGATCCGATATTGCTTGAACTAAAAGGTGAAATCCACCAACAGAGGGTTGAGGTTTTCTCCCAAGGGGTAGATGCTGTGCTTCACTATCAGGGTCGATTATGTGTTCCTAATGTGGGTGAGTTGCGACAACAGATTCTTGTAGAAGCCTATAATTCCAGATATTCTATTCATCCAGGCGCCACTAAGATGTACCGTGATCTGCGGGAAGTCGTTTTGGTGGAATGAAATGAAAAGAGATATAGCAGATTTTGTGGCTAAGTGCCACAATATCCAGCAAGTCAAGGTAGAACATCAGAAACCAGGAGGTATGACTCAAGAGATCGACATTCCTACTTGGAAGTGGGAAGTGATCAACATGGACTTCATCACAGGTTTACCTGGTACTCACAGACAACATGACTCCATTTGGGTGATAGTTGATAGAGTTACTAAGTCTTCACGCTTTTTGGCGGTCAAAACTACAGATTCGGTGGAGGACTACGCCAAGCTTTACATTAATGAGATAGTCAGGTTGCATGGGGTACCTTTGTCTATCATCTCAGATAAAGGCCTTGGTACTCAGGTTAATCTTAGTATAACATTTCATCCACAGATAAATGGTCAGGCAGAGCGTACCATTCAGACCTTAGAGGACATGTTGAGAGCTTGTGTGATCGATTTCAAGGGTAGTTTGGATGATCACCTTCCTCTTATAGAGTTCGCCTACAATAATAACTATCATTCCAGCATTCAGATGGCCCCTTATGAGGCATTGTATGGGCGTAGATGTAGATCTCCAGTTGGTTGGTTTGAAGTAGGTGAAGTAGCCTTGATAGGGCCAGATTCAGTTCATGATGTTATGAAGAAAGTGCAACTCATTAGAGATAGACTTAAGACATCCCAAAGTTGCCAGAAGTCCTATGCAGACGTAAGGAGAAGGGAACTAGAGCTCCAAGTTGATGATTGGGTTTTCCTAAAAGTGTCACCTATGAAAGAGGTAATGTGATTTGGAAAGAAAGGAAAGCTCAGCCCTAGATATGTAGGCCCTTACAAGATCTTGAAAAGGGTTGGTAAAGTGACTTATGAGTTAGAGTTGCCAGCAGAACTAACAACAGTGCATCCGGTTTTTCACATTTCGTTACTGAAGAAGTGTGTGGGTGATCCAACGTCTATTGTGCCTTTATAAAGTGTGGCTGTGAATGATAGTCTCACTTATGAAGAGGTACCAGTTGAAATCTTTGATCGTCAGGTTCGAAGGTTGAGAAACAAAAAGTCACTTCAGTAAAGGTTTTGTGGAGGAGTTAGTCCGTAGAGGGAGCTACATGGGAAGCTGAAGCAGCCATGAAGGCCAAGTATCCTCACCTCTTTCTTTCCGATTCCATTCCAGCTTGAGGTAATAGTTCATCTTCAGTTTTTCAGTCATTCATGCGTAGCTTCAGTCTTAGCATCTTGTTCCTTCAGTTTGTACTTGCATTTTCAGCGTATTTTCATGTTAGTGGAACTTAGTTCAGTCAGAAATTAGTTTCTTGTACTTAGTGGTGGGGCTTGCAGCTCTTTCTCTCCATTTCAGCTGGTTTAGTCTTCATTCGAGAACGAATGTTCCCAGTGGGGAGATAATGTAACACCCTGTATCCGAAAACAGACCTGAATGTAGATTTCCAGAAGTTGCAGGTGCAACCCACTGTTGCCCGCCCACGGACCGTAGGGTGACCCACGGCCCGTGCTGGTGGGCCGTGGTTCGCATTTGCAACCTTCCCTAGAAAACCCCCCAGAAATTTGTCTAAGTGTTGACCTACGACCGGACCCACAGATTGTAGGTCAGGTCACGGATGGCCCGTGTCCATGAATCAACAACCCAAATCAGCCCCCCATCGCGACTGGCGATTGACCAGCACGGACCGTCAGTCGACTGATGGTCCGTCGGTGACCGCGACAATATTTAAGTTAGGGGTCTTTTAATATTTTCCTTATGCATTGGACCCCTAAACTACGTCGTTTAAACCCTAAACTACGTGGTTTTGGTCAGTTTTAGCCTAGAAACATAACTAGAACTTGCCTAAGTCAGATCATTCATCAAAACTTAGAAAAATTAGAGCGTAAGAGGAGAAAGAGGTCAATAACCCTAGTTCAAGAACGGATCAAGATTCCCTTAGTTCCAGCCCCAAAATCGAAAGATTTCTCCATGGAATTCGTCACCAGGTATGTGGGATTTCACTAGTGGGTTCCTTTCACCCACTAGGTCCCTAGATTTGAGTATGAATCTTGATTCCCTTATTATTATCTAGACCTAGGGTTTCTTGAATGTTAGAATTATTGGGTTTTTAGTTGTTAGAATGATCCAAAATCATATTATTATGTTTTAGTATTGTTTTTGCCTATATTCATGCACTAACTCAGAACCCTAGATATGTAGTTCTTTTAGTTCATGAATTGCACATGCTAGGTCAGTTAATTCATTCACATATGAACATGCCTTAGTTTCGAAGGCATTATTATTAGTATATAAATGTTGCATTCTCAATTTGTATGTCAGTTTTGAGCTATCCAGTATTACAACATTTCAGTCATAAAGTGTTAATTACTTAATCATATAGGAAGCTTAATACCGAGTGGACTAGGGTCAGTCACCCTCAATTCCCAGAACTACGTGCCCCGTAGGTTGTAAGTTCCCTCTGTGGGCATCATTTTATTGATCACGCCAGCATGCCTCTATACCTCTGGCAGGGTATATTGGGTCCTCTCGATGAGGCGTATACATCGGACTCCACATTTAGCTCATGTGGTTTTATGTCGATTAGTAGTAGCTCCCTTATAGTTTAGTCAGATTCTATTGAGTTGACCATGTTATCACTATAGTTCAAAAATCAGTCTTAGTATATTAAAAACTTGGTCATTGCATTCAGTATTCTTAGTTTGTATCATGCTTATTTCATGTCATTGCTCAGATGTATGCTTTGATTCAATTATGTTATTGTTCAGTATTACTTTATCATTCATGCTTAGTACCTTTCAAGTACTGCCGCATACTCTGCGCTACATCTTCTCGTGATGTAGGTTCAGGTCCTCAGCAGACAGATCAGGTATAGATAGGTTCCCGATCTTCGGTTCAGTAACACTAGTGGTGAGTCCTCATCCTTCGTGGACTAGTGACATGATTATCTTCTTTTTTTTTTAGCTTTAGTTTCAGTTTTGCTAGATCTAGTTAGGGCATGTCCCAACATTTCTAGTCAGTAGAGGATTTTTTTCAGACATAGGTAATTTCAACTTTAGTCTTAGAGTTTGACTTTTATTTTGTATTCAAACTCTCAGTTATCCTTATTCAGATTTAGTATATGGGTATTCCTTATCATTTCAGATTTTCGCATGATTTAGCTTCCGCACAGTATTTCTTTACATTCGTTTATTTAGTATGCTTATGATTATGCCATTAGGGTTAGCTTGGGGTCACTCATGATCCTAGGTCCCGTGTTGCATCCAGAGGGTAGCCTTGGGGCGTGACACTGATAATAAAGCCATTCCTCTTGGCTATTACCTTTTGCAACCAACCTTGTTGTAAACCTTTCAACATCACTATTTGCTTGATACTTAATCTTGCAAACTCACTTACATGCAATTGCCCTCTTCCTATGAGGTAAAGCTACAACTTCCCATGTGTGGTTGTCTTCCAATGCCTTGATTCATAACCCATTGCCTCATCCCATCTTAGATCCTTGGCAGCTTGAGCATATGATTTAGGTTTTTTGCCAGTAAAGAATTTAGCAACAAAATTTGATAGGAAGGGGATAATGAATCATAGCTCAGCACATTACTGATAGAGTACAAGCAAGTAGTGTTAGAAGAGTTAGGGTCCTTGAGGGGTACAACAAAATCCTTTAGCGAAATTAGAGATTTTGTTTGTCTAGTAGATTTGCTGGAAGCTGGAGGAAGAATCTGAGAGGCTGGAAGCTCATTCTGAGCCTCAAAATCACGAGTGTGGAGCTCAGATGTGCTATCAGAAGGAGCTAAAGGAGAATAAAGTTCAGGAGTGTTTAAACTAACATTGGCATGTATGAAAGGTGTGACAGGAAGTGAATGAGTGGTTCTATGGATAGTCACTGAAGAAGGACTTCAAGGTATAAGAAAGGATCAGTGGTTTGGGACATAGAAATAGGATCTTTGGAAAAAAGGGGAAAAAATGTCTCATGAAACACTACATCTCCGCTGACAAAATCTTGCCTTTTATCAAGATCAAACACCTTATAGCCCTTCTGATATAGATAATAGAAAAATAGAACACATTTGACAACCTTGACACTAACATTATGTTTTCTAGGTAATACTGTGACATAACATAAACATCCTATTACTCTTAAGTGATGTAAGAAATGAACTCTACCATATAGCAACTCAAAAGGTGATTTGTCTTGAAGAACATTTGATAGGACTCTATTAATAATGTATGTTGCCTCCTCGACACAACAACCCCAAAATTTGGATGGTAAATTACCTTGAAACTTGATAGCCCTGGTTGTTTCTAGAATGTGTTTGTGCCTATTTTCCACCACTCCATTCTGTTGTATATGGGCAAGAGCTTTGATGTAAAATCCCATGAACTTTGAATAGTTCACTACAAACAATGTTAAAAAAATCTGAACCATTATCAAATCTAAAAACTTTGATATGTTGTTCAAACTTATTCAAAATCATAGCAAAGAATGTTTTAAGTACACTAGAAACAACAAATTTCACTCTTAGTAAAAAAAATTAGGTCCATCTAGAATAATCATCCACCAAAGTAAGGAAATAGTTATTGCCATTATATGTAGTGACCTTGTAAGGCCCCCAAACATCTAAATGAATCAAATCAACACAAGCAACTGATTTAGTAGTGCTATGTTTGAAGGGAAGTCTAGCTTGCCTGGCCATAGGACATATCTCACAATGGTCTAAAAAAATACTACATTTATTTGTAAGAGTAGAAATTTTCTTCAGAACTGGTAAAGGCACATGCCCCATCCTTCTATGTCAAAGTCTTGAATATGTTACCTCTTTTGCAACCAAATAATGATTGGTGAGTGAATGACCACTACCTATGTGTTCCTTCAACCTGTAGAGTCCTTCTTGTTCTCTACCAATCATTTTCACCCTCCTAGTGGAGAGGTCCTGAAATGTGCAGAAGACAGGATAAAATGAAGCATAACAATTCAACTGTTTTGTAGCCTTAGAGACAGAGAGAAGGTTGAATTTAAATGTGGGAACATATAATACATCTTTGAGAATATCACCTCCTACTAGGTAACTATTTCCCATATGTGTTATCTCAGTAGATTCTTCATTTGTTAGCTATACTTTTCGTATGTTTCCTACTTTAGTTTCATCAATCAATAAGTGTGAATCACCAACCATGTTATTGGTGGCACCCGTGTCAACAATCCAACTAGAATTAGCTTTAAAAACAGAAAGGGAAGTACTTGCAATGTGAGCACTAGCTTGATGACCAATCACATTGGTTAGCATCCCCAAAACCTGAGCATATTGTTTAGGAGTGAACATAGGAGCAGTCAGTGGTGTTGGATTACCCTATGCTTGTGCCATGTTGCTAACATCAGTAGTGTCTCTACGTTTTGACTTAAAATCAGCTGGATACCCTACCAACCTATAGCAATTCTCCTTTAAATGACCTGCAAGTTGACATTGGCTACACTTTACCAATATGAAGTATTGACTCTTGGTGTGTCCTTTTGCATGACAAAATTCACACTCCTCTCCAAACTTCTTAGGCTTAGATCCTCCATTTCTAGTAGCAAACAATGTAGTAGGATCTATTCCACCATTTCTAGCAGCTATTTTTTGAGTTTCATCTTGCAGAACCATAGTATAAGATTGGTTGACATTAGGAATGTTAGACTTCATCAAAATCTGGCTTCTAGCATTAGCATAGCCATCATTAAGGCCCATTAGGAATTGTAGAAGTCTTTGATATTGAAGATGTACAACATAGTCTTTCGATTTGACACAGTCACAGCAAGGTGGAGACATCAGTGAGTCATACTCAGAAAATGGAAGAGTTCATTATGCCAATGTGAAAATCGAATTATGCAATGAAAACATGTGTGATGTTGCACCTTGTCAAACCTCTCGAGCAAGTCCTCCCAAATCAAATGAGCACTGGATCAAAACAACACTCCATTGATCAAATCGTAACTCACATTGTGCATGATACATGATTCGACAATGACATTATAACGATCCCACAAAAACTCGTAGTCATTTCCAAAGGTATCCCTGCCAATAGATCCATCCACAAAACCGAGTTTATTACGAGTTAACATAGATAGATACATGGCCTCACTCTAGAGAGAGTAATTCTCCATGCCAACTAGAGGCATACCAATTGACATTGAGCTGAGAGCATCAGATACGTGCAAAAACAAAGGATGATGATAATCAATTCCAAACACCTCATTGATCAAAGAGAATCAAAAGTAGGAGCTCGAATTTGAGCATCAATGGCCATCAGTATCCACCGATGCAGTGGATTTGAAACAAAATCAAACAACCTAACAAACAACAAAGAGAAATCTCTTGATTTCCAGTCAATCCGCGAAGGAAATCCCTCGATTTACTCCTTAAAGTTATGATACCATGTTAAGATTCAATATTCGCCATGGAAATGTGCAGATGATTGCTTAAGGAAATAAAAAATCAGAAAGACGAGAGAAATTGTGGATTGTTAAACAAGATATTTTCAATGTTAGATTTGCAGTTGTATGTTGATCTATTTATACAAAATTATTGACTAACTAATCACCATAATCAACCTATTCAACTAACTTAGCACTGAGTACACTTTGCATAAACTAACTAACAGATTCTGTTATGTAACTAACTAACAAACAATTACTAATCTATTGCTAATATATAAGACAGTGTAACAGTGTCTCCCCAATGCACTGTGATGCAATTTGTCAAATCCTCTACAGTTTTATGCATGCATTAGCATGGTTAAAGACCCCATTGCCCCTCAAAATCTCTTTTATACCTTTTCCACCATAATTGTGAAGGACATCTTTGTAAATAAATATTTTTATGCAATTCATATTATATTTAATACACCAAACTAAACAATGCATAAGAAATAATCTATGTATAATTAATGCTAGCATTACTAATACAAGCATTATTAATGCAAGCATAACTAATAGACTCTATTTAACATTATTTGTATATACTCTACCAAACAATCCCTAATAGAGTGATATGGTTTATATTTATTGTGCAATTATATGATATTAGATGATTTCATATATATTTTCTACCTTGATCATTGTCTTGATGGATTTCAAGAATTTTTATGATAACTTGTGGGAGTTCGTGATTTCCTTCTCCATATGATTCAATTAATATATTGGATTTACCTTGACTTTATACATTTATGACTGTTGAACTGCTTAATCGGACCCGTTGTATGCTTATATCGTCTTACAAAATAATGAGAATAATAGTTTATTAGGTGTCCTAAGAGTGAATTTTTTTAGAACTTATCTCTCTGATATACAAGCTCAAATGAGAAATATGAACCATCAAACAACCTTATTTGAAGAAGAGAAAGTAATAAAGCAGCAACTACAGAAATGAAGCCTTATTGAAGAATCAATCATAAAACAGAAATCAAGGATCCAATGGCTCAAGCTAGGCAATTCTAATAAAAAAAAATTATTTGCGAGCATGAAAACTAGGGTTGCACACAACCATATCATATGTCTGGTGAATGAACAAGGAGCACTGATTGAGACGGAAAAGGCAATTACTGAAGACATTTTGAGCTACTATAAGTAGTTGTTACGATCTACCACCAGCCAACTACCTTGCGTGAATGTGGAAGTTATGAGATCAAGATCAGTTTTGAATAGGCAACAACAACTCAACCTTATTGAGCCCGTCACGAGAAAGAAAATTTTAGTTGCTTTGAATGGAATTGATGATCAGAAAGCACCGGTAATGGATGGTTTCAATTCGTTCTTTTTCAAGAAAGTATGTCCCATAGTGGGATCTGATATTGAGAGTGCATATTTTTTCAGAACCTCAAGGATGTGCAAATTCATTAATTGCACGTAAAGCACCCCTCTTCTATTACTGATGTTAGACCAATATCTTGTTACACTGTAGTATATAAGATTATTTCTAAAATCTTAACTACTAGACTCCAAGTAGTTATGGAAAACCTCGTGGATTCTAGTCAAGCTGCTTTTGTTTCAGGAAGGATTATTTATGATAATATAATCTTAAGTCATGACCTTATAAAAAGATACAATAGAAAGACAATTTCCCCCCAGATGCATGCTTAAGATAGACATGAAAAAAGCATACGACTCAATTGAATGGGCTTACTTGCAATAACTTCTTTATTGTCTGAACTTTCCCGATCGATTTATATGCTAGATCATGAGTTGCTTAACCACAATTTCATTTCCTATCCTTGTAAATGGGAAACCTACTGTACCTTTTGATGCAAAAAGAGGTTTGAGGCAGGGTGATTCATTTTCACCTTTTCTTTTTGTTCTTACTATGGAGTACCTCAGTAGACTTCTGAAAGGCTTAAAAGGAAACCCGGGGTTCAAGTTCCATCCCAAGTGTGCTAAATTACAAATAATCCAACTTGGATTTGCTGACGGTCTACTACTTTTTAGTAGAGGGGATGTGCAATCTACCCAACTCTTGTTCTATTGTTCCAACAATTCTCCTCGGCCTCTGGTCTAGTTGCAAACCTAAAGAAAAGCTCTCTCTATTTTGGAAGGGTCACACAATCAATACAAGAGCAGATCATTGAAGCTTTGGGAGTAACTAAAGGTGATATACCTTTTCGATATCTAGGGGTGCCCTTAAGCACTAAAAAACTTTCGCTAGTCCAATGTCAACCCCTAATAGAGAAAATGACTGGAAGAGTAACTTCTTAGACCTCTAAATTTCTGGAGAGTACAACTACTGAAAAATGTTTTCTTTTCCATTCATGTGTATTGGTCTCAAATCTTTTTGCTTCCTAAGAAATTAGTTCAGGCTATTGAAAAAATTTGTAGAACTTTTCTCTAGACAGGAGGAGTGGAGGCTTCAAAGAAAGCTTTGCTAAGCTGGGACAAACTTTGTATGCCTAAGACTGCAGGTGGAGTAAACTTTCTCAATATTTCTGCTTGGAACAAGGTTGCTCTTTGCAAACTCTTGTGGAATCTTAGCCATAAAAAGGATAAGTTATAGGTTAAATGGATTCACATGTATTATGTAAAGGGCAGAACTCTATGGGAGGCCAATACAAAATAAGCATCTTGGCTTATCAAGAAAATCTGTAAAGCGATAGAGTACGTGGAAGTTGCTGGTTACACATAAGATCAATTCCAAAGATTACACTATTTCTTTGTAAAAAAGATGTATCAATTGGTGCAAGAAGTGTTTTCAATACCCTTTCTGCCCCGAAATGGTTGTTCATTGTGATGTTGGTTGCTCATGGAAAGTTGTACATGAAGGATATGATGATTCATTGGGGAATACGTGTTAATCCAGTATTCCATATGTGTGAATTGGAGAATGAGTCTATTTCACACCCTTTCTTTCAGTGCTTTACTTCAGCATTAGTGTGGAACAAGCTACTACAATGGCTAGGACAGAGACGACAAACAAAAGCATGTGAAGAAGAACTTACATTGGAAGTGAATCATTATAATGGGAATAGTGTTGCAACAACAATTTATAGAATTGACTTAATAGGCCGCATCTATTATATGTGGCAAGAGAGGAACCAAATTGTTTTTCAAGGCAAAAGAAGAGAAATATCAGTCCTTGGGAAGAGAATAATTCAAGACGTATATTTCATTGTCTCAAAGTGAAATTAACTAAATACTTGACGATGTTGAACTACTATCCAAGCTAAAGTAGTCGATAGATGGTTAGGAGATGAAAGGTTATTAGTTGTGTTCGATCTAGTCGGAGTAGTTCTTTCTGTTTTTTTTTTGAGCTGTAAACTACTCTTTGGTAATAAAATGCTTACTTATCAAAAAAAAAAAAATTTAGTTTATTAGGGTCAATTATTTTATACTAGCGTAAAACAAAGTTAAGCAAAAACCAAAACTTAAACCACATGAATAAGAAAACATAATCAAGATGGGACTCAAAAACCGAACTATCAATAGCTAAAACTAAGTTTTCAATAAGAAAAACTTGAATAACAGGAGAGAAAAAATATTTAATATTTTGTAACTTGCTATTTAAGATCGTTGAAATATCTTATAACTTACTATTCAAAAATCAAAATACTAAAACAAATTTAGTTTCAATAGAAATAACATAATAAGTTTCGGAGTTAGAACTTTGGGTGTTAATAACTTGTTGACTTAAATTTAGTCATTTCCAGACCCGCGAGAAAAGTTGTATGTTTCATTTTTTTTAAAAATTAATATATAAATATGTTTTACTACATAAATTTATTCGATACTTTTTGATATTTTTTAAATTTATTTTTTAACATAAAAAATCTACTTAATTATTTAGTACAGTTATAGATTTATACAAAAACAATTTCAAATTTATTCAAAGAAATTTAATATGAGATTCGATTTGATCGGTTAAGTCGATCTTTTTAAAAATCATTAACACCTCTAGTGATTAACTTACTAGTCTTAATTGCTACCTTATATTCTTCTTATTTATTTTTTTAAAATCAGGAGTAGGGAAAAGAAAAGTTAGAAAGGGAATTAAGTGTGAAAAATCAAATCTCACCAACAAAATAAAAATTTAAATCAACCAAAGAACTATTAAGATTTTATTTACCTTATATAGTTTCAGAATAGAGTTCATTTTTGTGGAGTCATTCTTTTTCTCTTTTACCCACCATCCAAAAAATATTAAAATAAAAATTTAAAACTTTTATTGTCTATTAAATTCATAATTCTTTTTGTAGTTGATGCATATACCTCTAGTTTTTTAAAATTAAAATTTCACCAAGTGTAAAACTTTATTCATACTCCAAAGGTACATTCCCCATTAAATGCCTTTAAAAAATCAGTCAACATTATACCCTACAACTAACTCTCAATTCACCTCTTGTCATATAAAAATCCCAACTTGCATTCTTCTTTCCTTATCTCATTTACTCCAATTTTCCTTACAATTTCCAATGAATAAAACCTCATTTACTTCCAATTTTCCTTACAATTTCCAATGAATAAAACCTCATTTACTCCAATTTTCCTTACAAATTTCCAATGAATAAAACCTCATTTACTCCAATTTTCCTTACAAATTTCCAATGAATAAAACCTCATTTACTCCAATTTTCCTTACAAATTTCCAATGAATAAAACCTCATTTACTCCAATTTTCCTTACAATTTCCAATGAATAAAACCTCATTTACTCCATTTTCCCTTCAAATGCAATTATAAAAACCTATTGGGGTCAAAATGTAAACACACAAATAAAAGAAGGAAACAAAGGAGAGAAAAGAGCTCAATGGCTTCTTGAGTCGAGCCAAGCCGAACGAAACGGCGCTGGTCAAACAAACTGAAACGGTAGAGTGGCAAGGAAGAGCAATTAAATGATTTAACGAAGGGTAAATGAGGAAATCAAGTGAAATTTAAACGATGACGGAAGCAACATTAACGGCGATAATTGGCGTTTAGCCTGTTATACATCTTTTGTGTGGATAGTAAACGGAATCTTTTTTGGAAGTACGGTGGGTCCCAATTTATAAACGAAACACAGTTTCTCGCCGCTTCCTCTTTTTATGTGTAATTTTTAAATATAATTAATAGAAAAGTATTTTTATATATGACTAATGTAGACGGAAAATATGGAAGAAAAATATCTCGTAAAGTAAGGGTGGCACGGTAATGATATTATGGTTATAAAAATTTTGATTCGATAATTTTTAGTTTTTGGTTTTCTAAAAAATATGATAGTATTATTATATTACATTAACTTGATATAAGATGGTATTTTTAAGTTTAGTTTTGTGTTTTACGGTACACAAAATGGTAACATATATTCGTATAGTTGAAAATTATGATTTCAACTTTTCAAAAATATTTCATTTTTATCATACTAACACATTTTACACATAGAAATATTCAAAAGAAAATATAATATTTTTTATTAATCAATCGTACAAATAAGATATTTCAATCAAGATAGAGTAGTTAAAATTTCAATATACGTCTATATGACTATTTTGTAATAATACTAATTTATATATTTATTAGTATTATAATGATATACATAATAATATACTTTGATACGATATTCTTTCAATAAATATCGAATACATATCATATATTAAACAAATTTAAAATGCATGTCAAAATTGTATCAAATATCGTAATAATAAAACAACAATTTAAAATTTTAGTTCAATATAATAACGCAATATCTATCATACCATATCCACACCTGTTGTAAAATAGTTAAGTAGGAGGAAAAAAAAGGAATTGCTCCAATAAAGTACGAGGAAAAAAAAGAATGTTATAGCACAAAGGAATTAGCGTGTAAATCTGAATGATTAAAAGATTCGTTTTGTTCAATAATAAAAGTTAAAATCGATTAAAGATTACATCTTTAGTGACTAAAGTCCTCCCTTGTGTTAAAATTACACTCTTTTTAAATACCTATTTATTAATTAATTTTATTTTAAAATTTTGAATTTGACTGTTCATACTTTTATTTTATGATAAGATCAATATTAAAAGAAAACAACATTTTAAAGATAAAAGTTAATATAAAAACACAAGTAAAATAAAATAGATGGAATAAGATGTTAAATTATTGGATGAGGTTACTTTCATTAATTGTAATTGGTTTGTGTTTGAAGTTTCTCATTTATTAGTTTTTTAATGTTAAGTTGATGGAATAGATTATTTTTTTACAAGCATATTATGAGTACTAATAGTGGATTCAAATAATTAGACAATATTTTGAATATTAAAAATTGATAATCAAACTAATAATAGTATTGTTTTATAACCATCGGAGAAAGTAGAAAGTGATATAGTAAGGAATTCTTAGGTTTATTTTTATGTCCATTATATTAAAAATAAATTTTAATTTTAATTTATCTATTTTAATATGTTACAAAATATTTTTTTTATTTTATATTTAAATTGATTACTTATCCTCTGAATCATTTTAGTTATCGTGCTTCGTAAAAATAATTGATCTAAAATAATAATTATTTTAGAAATTAAAATATAATTAATTATTTATTCTCATTTTTATTCATACTCACTGTGTGAAAAGAGATTAATAATCTGATGAAAAGGATAGTGAAATTAAATTGAGATCGAAGTGGATAAAAAAAAGTTCCAGTCAAATCACTCTTTTAGTTAATGTTTGCTTAAAGACGGGAAAAAGAAAATATAACAGTTTAAGTAATTAAATTGAATGAAATAATAAAATATACACTTTATATTAATTATTAATTTTTTCAAGGGAGGGCGAAGAAAACTTAACAACTTTAGAATGTTGTGAAGGAAAATTAACGACTTTCATCTATAAGTGAGATAAGTTATTTTGATGCAAAATATTTTTCTTAAAATAGAGTTTTAGGTAATCAAACACAAAAGTAACTTTTGCTAAAATAAAACATTTTGCATGGAAAATATCTTTTAGCATGTCAAACGTTTTTTTTTTAAAAAAAGATCTCTTCGAAGGGACTACTGACTGATATAATCCATGTGCACCTCCCTCTAGTACATTTTATTTTCTTTTTTATTTTCTTATTCTCCTCTACATATTTTTATAGTCACCTATCATCTTTTATTTTATTTTTTTACTTTTAGTTTGCCAATTGGAAGGAGGAATTTTTTTTGGTTGTTGGGTTGAGAACAAGTTATCTCAGTATTAATTTAATGTATAAATCTCTATAATATAATTATCTAGAGATAAATTATCTTAGAATAAATTATCCATCATGTATATGGAATAATTTGTTTCATCACTATGCTATAAATAATGGGATAAATAAGCCTATGACTATCTAATACTTCCAATTAAATACAAGATAAAATGATCCTGCATTTTATTTTAAGATTATTATACTTTATACCTCATATTCATAACGACTCCTAATTTTTTAAAGTGAAAAATGATGTAATGGGCATGTCAAAATTATTTGTACTTGAAAAAGCTTGATTAAAACTGTAGTATTTATTTTCATGTATTATTTCGTCATGGTGTATCTCACTAAATATACATGATCATTATATTCCTACTTCCACAAGATTAAGGGAGACAATATTGATACGTTTATTACATCAATATTAATTTACGTGTACATTTGAAGTAATATGATAATAATGAAGTCACACAAATAATTGATATAGACGTAACTAATTCCTTCTTTTGGAAACTCAAAATGGTTAAGTTTCTGTCTATAATAATAAATATTTATTACCAACAAGTTCGTTATAAAATTATGATCACTTTATGATGAAAAATTCATTGGTATGGACAAAGTTTATGCAAATTCTTTTTTTTTTATAGAAAAATTTGTGTGACACTTAAATTTGTGACAGATCTTTCGTCAATTTTTTTTTTTTTTTTAGTAATATATGCATGAAGGCTCAATAGGCGATTCAAAACCTGTAGTACTATGATTTGAATTATGACTTCTTCGTGGCCACTAACATATCCCTTTGAAGACAACTACTTAAACCCTTTAGATGACACTGTTTTTAGATGCTTGACCAAACATGCTTTTAGAAGGCGCGAAAAATGACTTTCCTCACCTATAAACTAAACTCAAATTGGATTTTAAAGTATTGGGCCAGGAGACATGATATGTGGGCATTTGGTATGTGATGATGGGTTGTTTCTATTTGGACCATTATATTTATTGAGGTTATGAGTTCAAACAAAATGGCAACAATTTTAGGTATAGTAAGGTGTAGGGACCATGAATTTGGAGTCTTATAAAGTGATTTGACTCATTTGAATTTATAGTACATTTGATAATTGTGGACATTTCCCCTAAATTATATAGGATACTTGTGTTTGTGCTACTTTTGAGTAATAACACACCACTCCTATAAACAATTCTTATTATCATTTTAAAAGTTTATGTGATAAAACTAAAACTAGGTCTAGGTGAACATGGTATTGAGATTTGAGCATGCATTTAGGGTGTTAATGGTCATTTTATTGGTCAAAGTTAAAGTCTTGATGTCATAATTAAAAGTTTGATTACTGACACTTGAAACAAAACTCGCTCTTTGGAAAACAACATTTGTCTAAGTAAACAACAAGACAGACAACAACTCTGAATAAAAAGACAATTAAGAAAAGAACCCTAAAAAAAGGGGGAATGCAATATTCATGTGAAGTAGAGTCTTGAGGAAGGCATGAACACAAAAAAGCAAAGCAAAAATAATAAAATGAAAAAGTTAAAAAAAGAAGGAATAATGATGATTACCAACATGAATATACACAATGCATGTGAGAGAGGATATGTCCATTTGACTAAACAAAGAATTAGATAGTACTTAGTTTCATGTGACAAAGCAATCATGAAGAAGATTACCCAAAGTTTCATTTTTTTCGGATATACATTCACATTTCTTTAATAGTAAGTATATACTCCCTCTGTAATATTTTACTTGTTCAGTTTAAAAAATTAAAAAATAATTTATTTTTATATATTCAAAGGGTGATATGATAAATTATCGTTTTATTTGTTGCTTCTTAAGTGAGGCAAGTCAATACTGAATAAGTAAAAACAAACGGAGAAACTATAGTATTTGGGGAGCCCACCTCTTAATTATTTCATATTGATATTTGTACAAGTACTTGTTGAGCGTGATAGGTAACTAACATTTGAAGAAATAAAAGAGTAGTAAACACATACTTATGAATTATGACTTTGAAGGAGGATTATAGTATATGAGTTTTATTAAAAGGTATGATCCTTTTAAAATAATTTTGGAGAAAATTTTGCATGTCGATTAATTTTTTAAATTGAATTTTTGGAGAATTTCTATTAATATGTGTCATCAATGTCTACATTTAAATTGTTTTATGTTGTTTGATTTTCGGAAAACATAGTAAAAGCTTCACTTTTTTTTACATTTCAAACCTAAATGGGCCATTATTAATCAATGAGAAACAAAACAACAAACAAAGAAAATAAAAGAAATTTATTTTGGGCCCAATTGCAAAGGTTAGAATGTTGTGACATTTAAATTGATGGGCCAAGTCCAATTAAAGGTTACAAAATGGTCATTGTCACAAACACATTTTCGAACTATCCTTCGTTTGGCTGGGAACAAGTTATCTCGAAATAAGTTATCTTGGAATAAGTTATTCCGCCATGTAAATGCTATAATTTATTCCATCACTAAGGTATAATGGTGGGGCAAATAATCGCAGGACGGCCTAATACCTCCAACCAAACGCAGGATAAAATAATACTGCAGTTTTATTCCCTAAGATTATTATACCTTATACCTTATGCCAAACGACTGCCAGAAGAACACTAACTATAAAATAACAAAAGGTATTAATTAGTGTCATTTTTAAGTCTTTGGGGGAGTTAAAACCTTTTTCTATTATAGTAGTTTCTTTTTCCTTTTCCCAAAAGCTTTTAATTATTCTATAGGGTTAAACACTGGAAAATTCTCTTTCTATATATATATATATATATATATATATATATATATTATAGACATAGGTAGTCTAAGAGATTTTCCTTCATTCAGTTTTAGTAGGCTAGGTATTCTAATTTCTAATGTTAATTACTGATATAAATGGAAATGATTAACCTCATAATATATAATCAATTCAAATAAATAAACAATACTTATTAATTAATATCAGTTTCTATAGCTTAGACTTTAAACTACTATATAAAATTCATTAAAATTCAGAATTCTTGTTAGTTATTTGGCATCAAGACAAATGAGATGACAATGAGTGAGATTACCAACATGGGTAATGTAGTGATGGAATTGCTTCATTCTTAATCAGCGCTTTTAGGTTCGAACCCTAGGTATATGGAGAAAATCTTATTGGGAGCACCACCCCGAATGAGTCCTATAGTTAGTGATTTGAATTTAATTGGTGCTCCAATGCAGACTTCACACACACTGCTGGGTGGAAAACAAAACGAGTGAAATTATTGGCATCATGAGCTTAATTTGATCACTTTTATAGTAAAAGGTATATAGATTATTGGTATCATGATCTCGCACTTTATATAGTGGGAAGAAGATAGACGTGAGATCGATGCATATTGAAACGTGAACAAATCAACTTAGGGGGTACTGGATATTGTCTTAGCATGTACACAGTGCTATTTTATCGATTAACGTTGTAAAGCATCCATATTGCAACATGAAACATATATAAATTAAACCCAAACACTACTTTCTTCTCTTATAATAAAACATACAAAATAACAAAAAGATACAAAGATAAAGTCGATTTTTCTATATATAGTACGTATATATATATATATATATCCTCAACTTTCTATTTCAGACTTCCATACCACAAGTATACCTAGTCATGTAATAGTGCGTTTCACGTACTAAATCCAACCTTAAAATGTTGGAAATTATTTGTTACATTCCAAAATTATCTTCTTACACTTTGTATACATATATCTAAAAGATATATAGCACTAAAGCGTAAGAAGATAATATTAGATGGAGTACTACATATATATTATTATTTTATTTTGTAGATTCTATATCTCGTTGATACATAAAACATCAGATGAGGTGAAGCTTTTTTGAACTTCCAGTGCTAGATCTTCCACACTAAGTTGGCACTCCAGTCCTATCTGCATTGCAAAATAATCAACACAAGGAAAATATTAGAGTTTAAAGAAGTGTGTGTAGGGTGAAGAAAATGTAATAAAGTATATGAAAGTGTGCCGTCTTTTAATGATTTAAGTTTATAGATGACATAATTACACACTATAATATGATATATATATTAAAGCAAGTAAAGATCATGCATGTGTTTCAGTCTCACCACCTCTACTATTATATCAAAAATAATTTTCGCATAAAATTGAATCAAGCTTGCACGTAATTAAAGGCATGTGATAATGATCTTAAACTTATAGATGAGATGATTACATACTTCAACTCCAAATTAATGATCACGATCACATATGGAATATATTTATAACACCAATATAATTTGCAGAATCCAAATATACTTAATTGATGAATCCGAATCATATTCTCTTCCTCACTTTCATATTAGTCAATTAATGCATATGAAAGTCAAGATGTAAGATTGCGGTTATAGTCAACTTGATCACAATAGTTTTTAAGAAAATGTATAGCTCATACTTCTAATACTATCTTTATTTCTTTGTGACTTCATCAATTTTGTTCCTCTCACACACTACAATCTTACAAAATTTTATGATTATTCAAAAGAATTGACACTACCAACAAGTATATTAGTATATTGTGCAAAGAAAAATTCTGAGACTAAGAGGTAGTTATTGTTTTTGTTAATTTCAAAATTAGAAATGATTAAAGGGATATATGATGATCACCTTGATGACAAAGGAGTATAGAACAGTATCCTGCATGGTACTGATGTTGAGATGAAGAATCTCAAAAGAAAGTTTCTCTAACACATTGATTATCTTCACAATTTGACCCGGAATCCTCTTTGAAATTGTTCTCAACATGACATTTGATCCACATATTTTTGCTTCAACATCAGCCACTGGAGAATTACAACATGCTCCAAGTTCCTTGAAGTTATTATGAGTAATAAATGGAGTACTTTCAGGTGTAGGACTTAGTTGCAATGGCCTTGGAGTACTAGGACCAGGGCTAGGGCTTAGGCTCTTTCGTCGCTTTTTCGCCTCAAGAGATTGAAGAACAAGGTGTAATTCCTTGATGAATTCAATCACTCCTGCTATTATTGATGCTTGATCACCCTTCAAGTTCAATTACAAAGATTAGAACAAGAAAAAGAAGAATTAAACACCAAATTAAAAGGAAAAATTAAACCCTAAATATGGTACTTATTCAATACTTGAAACCAACACACCTTTTGGTATTTCTAATTCCTCCAATATATAGACTATCCATTGCATCTATATGAATTGAGCTCAAGTCATATGCTAACAATATAAAGAATCTTTATATTATCGATCAACACAATTTAACCAGTTATAACAAGTTATTGCCCTATTTATAACCAAATTATTGTGCTTGACATACAATGATATAGAATTACAAGTTGTCATAGGTAATCATACACTCAAATCGATCGAGATTATGATCACTCCAATATGTACGTATATTTATAATTTCACATCTAAATACCTACCAAAATTCAAAATATAATTATCACAAACAGTAATAACTAACGAAGCGTTTCAACAAAAATCCAAAGGAAAAGGTGATGAATATCCCGAGGCGGAGTCAGGTAGGGTTAAGGAGATTCATTCGAACCGTCTTCAATGAAAAATTATAATTGTTTATACTTGGTTAAATTATTATTTTTTATTTACATATAGTGGATACTGAATCCCTTTTGGATTCTTCATGTATTTACTTCTTTAAATTTTATATCTCTTATTGAAAATTCTGACTCCGACACTGGCTAGATGATTATACCGACTCAAAAGAATGAAAAAATTCAGAAAATTTAGAAGAAGAAGTACCCTTTTGATGTAGAAACAAGGAGTTAAGGAACGCAAAACCTTGAGATTTTCATTCATTTGTCTTCTCCTGTTTCTCTCCACTGCTATGTGAGACATGATACTTTTTTTTTCTTCTTAAAAAAAAAACAAACCTAAATTGCAAGTTTTTGTGTTCTTATTACATCTTTTTTTGTCTCTCAAAGAGCTTTATATATATATATAGTGACATAAGAAAAATGTAAAAGAATAACTAGTTGTAGTGTGGGATATACCTAACTATCAGTCTATATTTTTTTCGTATTAAATGCTATGTGTTGTTCTCCCGTGACTGTTAATTTATTTTCACACGCAGTCTTTTATATATGAGACACAACAAATATAATTACATAAATAAACGTAACATATATTATGTGTGTATGTATATATGTTTGTGGACAATATACAATATATATTATAGGTCTCACGTTTATTACCATATGGACATTTACGTTCCCAGCGTGAGATAATAGTATATAACAAGTAGTAATTTCTTATTTATTTATTTATTGTCATGCATGTAGAAGAGCTGCTCTTAATTTCTTTTGCTTCTTACTTCATGGTTCGTGCATGCACTCTAAATTCTGCATACATTTCACCACCTTCTTATTATGATAATTTATTTTTTATATTTTTTATTTTCTCAATTTTTAAGTCAACTTGATTTTTAACAACTTTTACCCACAGATATATATGTTTCTATATTATAAAAAATTGCTTTTCTTTAATGTTAAATCCAGGATGACCGGCCACCTTATCTTTTGTGTGATAGTAAATAGGTGAGGGGTTGGAATAGTGTAGCACAAGAGGTGTGTAATCGATTAGTCATCTAATAAAGATCAATAAAGTAATTGTCTATAGTAAGTGGAACTGGTTGCGCTATTGGAAAAATTACTATAATATTAATTCACTAACAACGATCATAATATACTTAATAAAATTTTACAAGTGAAGTTTGAGAAGCGTAGGGTGTACGCAGATTTTATCATTACCCCGTGGAGGTAGCGATACTATTTCCGAAGGATATCCGACTCAAGTACAACAAATTATAAATATGAAATGAAAAAATGATAGTGAAGAAAATATAACAACTAATACGAAAACAGTAACAATAAAAGAATAGTGCAATAATTGAAATTATATATTTAAACAACATATGATGAAAAAAAAATCAAAAGCAAGACATCACTACAAGACTAAAACTATACTGATTCTACTCTAATCCACGCTATCCATACCCTTTTATCAAAGGTCATGTCCTCGTTAAGCTGAAGTTGTGTGCATGTCCTGTTTAAACACCTCTCCTCAATACTTTTTTGGCCTACATCTACCTCTCCTGATATGCACTATATTCAACCTCTCGCACCTCTTCATTGGAGCATCTATGCATCTTCTCTTATCCACAACGCCATTCCCACCTTTGCTCAAATATACTCATTCCTAATCTTATTGCTCTTAGTGTTCCCACATCATATCAACATCCTCATTTCTGCAACTTGCATTTTCTTAACATGGAGTTCTTGATTGACTAATACTAGATATGTCCCATACAACAAAATAGGTCCAACCTTCTTGTCACACAAGACTCCATAGGCAAGACTTCACTTTATTCACGTCGCACAAATACAATGTGTCAAATCGTCATCGATACTTTCCTGAATTAAAGACCTAAGATACTTGAAGTTGTTTCTCTTGGGGATATTCTATGAGTCAAGCCTCACTTTCATTTCTACCTCATGCATTGCATCGCTAAATTTGCACTCTAAATATTTTGTTTTGGTCCCTGGTGCAAGCCTATCTCCACTGGAAAGTGCTTTGAGTCTTCTCCCACCATTCTAACTCGAGTCTTGACTCCATCATTTATGTCCTCTAGTCACTGTTATACCTTTAGCGTACATGCATCTCTAGAAGAATTTTCTTAGGCTTTGTCATTGGCCTTTTCAAGGTCAACGAGCATCATATATAAGTCCCTCTTCCGTTCTCTATATATATCCACAATTATCCACTTAAGATAAATGACTTTTGTAGTAGAATACCCTAGCATGAATCCAAATTGATTTTTCTAAATGGTAACCACCTTTCCTACTCTCATCTCCATCATGTTTCCAGACTTTAATTTCTGGATTAGCAACTTGATATCCTTGTAATTATTATAGTTGTTTATCATAAAAGATTTTAAAAAATTATCTCTACTTCTAAATTCAAATATATATTTAATTTTTTTTTTTTTTAATATCTGAAAAATGATAAATTAAAGTAAGAGTTCATTTAGAACTCTTCTATTGTGGATTTTGTTTTTAAACTGATGATTTTTTTTATTTTGAAAATCTAATTTATTTTCAAATTTAAATACTCTTAATCAGCTTTTAGTTCAATTTTTTTATTATAATATTTATTAGCTATGTTTTAATATTGCCAAGTTGCTTGCCACTAATTGGCTTAACCATGTTGTAAACTACTCTCCGTTATTTATATATATATATATATATATATAGTCACGACCCAGACCGTCGTGATTGACACCCACACTCAAACTGTTAGCATACCGGAACGTGGTACTCGATCCAATATTTATGCCGGAACGTGGCAACCAATCCCATGTTTATGCCGAAACGTGGCAATCGATCCCATGTTAATGCCGGAACGTGGCAACCGATCAATTCAAAAAACCACAATCACAATGTATATTCTCAAAATCATACAACAAGAGGTGATTCATGGCATACAATTATTCAATTATCCTCATTTACGATTAGGGTTATCAATAATGCAACATTCGCATACATACATGCATTATAATGAGCAATTACAACCATATATCACACCAACATGAAATCACAACCATCACCTACCTCGAATCCAAGCTTGAATCCCCTAAGGCACTTGAATCTTCCCTTTCCGGATTCTTCCCGCTTGTTCGTGGTCTAAAAACATACAATTAACGCAAGGATCAATAAACGAGGCCTAATTACCTGGATCATAATAAATAATATCAACCCTAGGTCAAACCTTGATCCCCATACCCAGATTATGGTTTTTTCTACCATTAACTTCAGATCAAAACCTTTCCCCAATGATAATTACCCAAGAAACTATGTTCTACGGATCGAAAAATGGATTCGGGGAGTTAAAACCTTACCTTTAGCCTCAAGAATGGTGAAAAACGGTCAAGAACTCGTCTGGGGTCGTTCCTTAGCTCTCAAAGTCGAAAAGTGCAGAATAAAGATATTTTTGGGGTTTATTTCCGACTTTAAGTCGCGTATGTCTCGCCACAGTGGTCTCACCCCGCTACAGCGGCAGAAATCCCGCTATAGCGGCTTGCACGAAACAATGAGCAATTTTAATAATTCCAATACCCCCATTTCACAACACACCTTCATCCCACGACACTAAGAAAATACACGTTCACGCTAAGATCAATTCTAGGAGTTCTATTCACCCGAATTCAATTTCGTAAAGTCATACGGGTTCCTTAATGTCTTAGCTATCTACTCATGTGATCAAAATCATAATTAGATCTCCCATTTGTTACCATATTTCTCTAGACCTCACTGACTCCGATTTCATCCACATCTAGACTAGGTTGGGAAATTTCAAGATACTACCAAAAAGTTTTTCGGCCCAAATTTTTTCCCCGTTAGCTTTTCCATAACGACGGAATCAGGTCGTTACAATAGATACCAATTTACCCATCACTCGTCCCCGAGTAATAAACTAGGAAAAATAGGCTAAAGTAAGGGTATAGTAGTATCTGAATCGTCGAATTACTGAGGATACTTGTCTCGCATGCCCTTCTTACCAAATCTCATTACCCCCTAAGGGTTTCATATCTCCCAAACCTCAAACCAACCAATTGAATATCTACACATCCTTCATTACAATGCCTCAATGAAGTCATCTCAATACTCGAGTGATAAATATTATTGTATGTAAACTTAACTAACAACAAAAATGATTCCCAACAACCACCAAAGTTGATCGTACACACGTCTATAACATGTTATCAAGGACTTTGACACAACATCAGGACGAATCCTTTCTCACATAATAAATTTCCATGAACTTAAGTTACAAAATTTGATCTTTAGACACCAGATACTCATCGAGGGATATGTCCAAACATACAACCCTCCAACCATACTATCGAATGATAGATTTAGCAATTATGATTGTAGATTACCCTTAAGAACAGTAGAATTGGACCCAATGATCCCCGCATTCATCCACACACAATTAATACATGACCTCGACGAATAGACGAATATTAAGATTGCCAGACCACCACAAATACGCATGGTAGCTCTTCTATAAATTCTCATAAACAAAGTGGTACATGTAGAACCACTAAGGTACTTTATAAACTCCAAGACAACACCAATTATGTCATTCGAAATAACCAAATCTTTCTAATCTTCCCACTCAACCAAGAGAACGTCGCAGGATTTGGTACCCCTGATCCACCACTAGGGATCCACCCACAAAAGTAAAAACACATGAGAGCATAACTAGTGAATCATACTCACAATACTAACAACTAACACTCCGACTATTTACCTTATTATAACCCAACACTTTTTAAATGAAACCTTTCTTAGGTACTTAACAATCAATAGTAATAGACTTTACAACTCAACCCAGGTGTAAGTCCCTTTAAATGATCAATACTGGGTACAATTGATCATATCTCATCTTGCCAATTCATACATTGACAAAATACATCACCACGAATGTAGACTCACAATGAAAAATCTGAATTGTAATTTCCACCATATAACATAATCCCTTTCTCTATCAACATTAGCTTGTACCTTGAAGATTTTTATGAATTCATGGATCTCCGTTTATCTTTGATCGCATCTCCATCGATCTTACCATATATTTTCGCTAAAATTTCAATCATACGCATTACTAGACTCAAAAACAAAACCAAGCACTTGTCATCACACTCAAGCTAATGTCTGCACACTCATTTCTCAAGTTTTTTTTGATAGTTTTTGACCAACCTGATGGATCTGTGACACTATTACCATAGCCACAACAAAACGAATGAAATCACGCGTCTCTGAACCCAAATATCCACCCCTCTAAAGATATCTCTTTAGCCTTTGTAATCAATAAAATATTCTTGCTCTTGCCTCTCTCTAAAGGTTGTACTACATCCCACTATTTTTCTTCTTCATTATAACTCTAGCTATTTAACATTCTATTTGAGTGGTGTCCTACCATCTCTTATAATTTTCCATACAACCACGTTACTCACCAAATATTAGAAAACCACAACCTTAAATATTCGCAAGTCGTAATTACTATACACAAATTCGCTTAACCAACAACTTTATTATATAGTTGCATCCCGTCACAATCCATCACGAACTCTTATTATCATTACGCTCAGTCAACCTTGACTATTACTACGAAGCCAACCTTTCATCCACACGACACCTCAAATTCAGGTATACTCATCAAATTCAAAGGACTACCCCAATTTATACACACTTTCTTACTAAAATACTTCAATTTTCTTCACCCAAGTATACTCAATGGGATTTTCTTTATCCATAAGCTTGTCATTCTGGTATTGATCCACTCCTTTATGGCTTCAGATAAAATCACCAGTCTTCATACTACCCTCATTCTTCTTAACAAACAAGACAGGAGCACCCCACGGGGAAGCACTAGGATGGATGAAACATTTATCAAAATTCCCTTGGATTCGAGCCTTAAGCTCTATTAATTCTGCCGGAGCTATACAATACGGAGGGATGGAAATGGGGTGAATGCCAATTTCCAAGTCAATGCAGAAATCTAATTCTCTATCCGGAGGCATACCAGGCAGATCCGTAGGAAACACTTCCTTAAACCCAGACACCACAAGAACAGACTCAATAGAGGAAGACTCAACCTCAACACCCCGAACATGAACCAAATAAGCCAAACAACCCTGCCCTACCAGTTTCCTAGCCCGAATGAAGGATATGATCTTAGCTAGCTTAGGCTTGTACACCCCTTCCCACTCTAATCTTTCCTTTCCGGAGATCTCTATAGTTACCGACTTAGTATTACAATTTTAGCCCGGTATAATAGGGGGACAACCAAGTCATGCCTAAGATTATATCAAGTCAGTCATATCCAGCAACCAAATCAACCCAAGTCTGAAAATCCATAAACACAACAAGAAAAACACGACATACAAGGGTAACTATGATTGACTCTTCAACTGGAGTAAAAACATGGATGGGGGCATCAAGTATATCACAAACCACATCAAATCCCAAGGCAATTGAACTAACATGTACGAATAAGTAGAACTCAAATCACACAAAACAATAACCATCCGAGCACATACAAGAGTAGCACTGGTGACCATGGCATCACACCTCAAACTCGGTTTTGCCCGGAAAAGCATATAACTGAGCCTTGTCTTCTTGACGGGAAACCTCCTTGCCTGGATGCACTACTCCTCTACTTGCATTACCATTTCCCCGGCCTCCACGGCCTCGCTGATTTCCTCATCATATGCCCAAGTTCTCCAAAATTTTAACACACCGTATAACTTATATTCGATTGTTGAACACTGATCTAGATCGCGGGGGTTAGTTCGGGTACGATTCGGGGTCCATAATTATGACTAGGGGAAAATATGGGAGACAGGGCTGAGATTCTGTCTCGTCCTATCCTGCTCTAGCGGGAAAAATCCCGCACTGGCGGTCTCGCCGTGGCGGCGAAAACTCGCCCCAGCGGCCCTGAAGGAAACAGAACCCCTGCCAACAATTTCTGGGGTTCATTTCTTTTCTATATTTCCCTTAGATTCCCCGGCTATAACTAGGCATTTAAGAAAATCCCTTTAGCTAGAACAATCATTGTCTACCCCCGGTCAACCCAACGAAGTACACACTTTAGAATCTTTTTACATCGTTTCAACACTACCACACACATATCCCTAGGATATACCCAGACTTGCACACGGTTATCAGTTGGTCGCAACGCACGTCCAGATTCCTCATTTACGAACCACATCGTAGTTTATATAGATCCTTGCACCTAATATCGTGATGACTTTCTTTTCACAACAAGTTTCACGACACTCAAGCAGTTACAACTTGCGGACAAGTCCAAATTCTTTAATTAGTTCATTCCATAGACGACTGTTACTGATCATCTATGCCTTATATGGCTCCTAAGGCCAGATACCAATTAGAACCTTCTCAGTTCCAATTAACTTTCTTGTGTCCCCTCAGTCGGGACTATGACGTCTAGTTCACTTCGTTGAGATACCAATTGGACTCAACTCATGCCACAAGTGATAATAGTAGCTAGCGAGCCCCACAAAACTGCTAATTTCAATCATAGAACTTGGTCTAACCCAATTCTTAACCGCCTCAATCTTTAACTGATGGTAACCAGACCTTAAATTAACCTTAGAGAAAATCGATGCACCTTGTAATTGATTGAAAAGGTCATCTATCCGAGGCAATGGATACTTGTTCTGAATGGTGACCCTATTCAACTGTTGGTAGTCTATACACATCCGCTCTTGCTAGTGATGGTGTTACCACTTTTGTTGCTCTAGTTCGGACCATAGAGTAAAGGAGGAAAGATACCAATTTGTATCACCCAGATACTAATTAGGTTCAAGTCATAGCACGAAGGAGTAGAAAGAAGTGAGTTTTTCCTAAAGTCCTATAGCCTCTCGAAGAAAAGTACGGACGTCATTGTACCATTCCGAAAGACTTTACTAGACTCGTTTTGGTACAATGAGGTTAACGAACCTAGGGCTATGATACCAACTTTGTCACGACCCAGACCGTCGTTATTGGCACACACATTTGAAACTGTTAGCATATCGGAACGTGGTACCCGATCCAATGTTTATGCCGGAACGTGGCAATCGATCCCATGTTTATGCCGGAACGTGACAACCGATCCATTCAACAAACCACAATCACAATCACAATCACAATGTATATTCTCAAAATCATACAACAAGAGGTGATTCATGGCATACAATTATTCAATTTATCCTCATTTTACGATTAGGATGATCAATAATGCAACATTAGCATACATACATGCATTATAATGAGCAATTACAAACATAAATCACACCAACATGAAATCACAACCATCACCTACATTGAATCCAAGCTTGAATCCCCTAAGACACTTGAATCTTCCCTTTCCGAATTCTTCTCGCTTAGTTCGTAGGTCTAAAAAACATAACAATTAATGCAAGGATCAATTAAACAAGGCCTAATTACCTGGATCATAATAAATAATATCAACCCTAGGTCAAACCTTGATCCCCATACCCAGATTATGACATTTTTCACCATTAAATTCATATCAAAAGCTTTCCCAGTGATAATTACCCAAGAAACTACAATCTACGGATCAAAAAATGGATTTGGAGAGTTAAAACCTTACCTTTAGCCTCAAGAATGGTGAAAAATGGTCAAGAACTCGTTTGGGGTCGTTCCTTAGCTCTCAAAGTTGAAAAGTGCAGAATAAAGACGTTTTTAGGGTTTATTTCCAACTTTAAATCCGTTTGTCCCGCCACAGCGGTCTCACCCCGCTACAGCGTCCCCGCCTTGGCAGCAGAAATCTCGTTATAGCGGCTTGCACGGAACAATGAGCAATTTTAATAATTCCAATACCCTCATTTCACAACACACCTTCATCCCACGATACTCAGAAAATACCCGTTCACGCTAAGATCAATTGCAGGAGTTCTATTCACCTAAATTCAATTCCGTAAAGTCATATGGGTTCCTTAACGTCTTAGCTATCTATTCATGTGATCAAAATCATAAGTAGATCTCCCATTTGTTACCAAATTTCCCTAGACCTCGCTGACTCCGATTTCGTCCACATCTGGACAAGGTTGAGAAATTTCAAGATACTACCAAAAAGTTTTCCAGCCCAAAAAATTTTCTCGTTAGCTTTTCCACAACGACGGAATCAGGTCATTACATATATACTCCATTTCAAAAAGAATGACCTCCTTTCCTATTTAGTCTGTTTAAAAAAGAATGATCTCTTTCTTTTTTTGGTAACAAATTAATTTCAGCTTTCCACGTGACATGTTTAAGGCCACAAGATTAAAGAACAATTTTGTACATGTGACATAACTTTAATTTAGGACCACAGGATTAAAAAATCTTCTTTATTTTCTTAAACTCCGTGCCAAATCAAACTAGACCATTCTTTGTGAAAAGAAGGGAGTAATATTTTTTAATATATGAAAATGATAAATTTATGAAAAAGTAAGAATTATTTGGAACTCTTCTAATGTGGATTTTGTTTTTAAAGTTTAAACTGATGGTTTTTTTCCCTCTTTTAAAAAATCTAATTTCTTTTTAAATTCAAATACTCTTAATCTTTTAATTCAATTATATGTATAGAGAAAGATATTGTCGCGACCTGAGTGTAACACCCCGCTATTTGAAAGAGTTAAATTTAGAAAGAACCATTTTTGGAAAGAATGAAAAATCTGAAATTTGGCAAGTTATGTTAAGTATGAGTTTTTGGGTCAACTTTAAACGACCACAACTCCTAGCAAAGGATGATTTAGGTGTACTACTAGATACCGTAGAAACGATATTTGAATTATTTTTCCAAAGCCACCGAGTTTGCTTAATTTCGAGTTCGTATGAGGGAGATATTCTCATTTGAAGTCGGACCGTCTAGTTATGGAAAGTCAAAACCGGATTTTAGAAGGGTATTATGGTCTTTTCCATACCCAATTGATTTATTTCGTTTTTAGAAGTTTAATTGGGGTCTAAACTGAGTTAGTTCAGTTTATGCATTTACCAAATCATGCTAGGGTTTTTGGAGAAAGAACTCAAGAGAGAAAGGAGAAGAAAAGTTCAAGATTTGTCAAGTTCTGGAGATTTTGATTTCAGATTTCGCCAAGGATTCAATCCTACGAGGTATATGAGTT
This sequence comes from Solanum tuberosum, assembly GCF_000226075.1. NCBI lineage: Eukaryota > Viridiplantae > Streptophyta > Magnoliopsida > Solanales > Solanaceae > Solanum > Solanum tuberosum. The sequence continues at coordinate 66,384 of NW_006238936.1, read as the reverse complement.
CACATAGAATTGAGTTTGTAAACCCAAGCGCCCAAGATGTTTATTTCAGCGTGAATTCATCCTAAAAAGGTTGAAAGTTTAATATTCTTGATGTGTGTTCTTGAATTTGCTTTAGTTCTTGAATTGGGTTGAGATTGAGGAGTTCTTCAAATCATTGCATCGATTTATAGAGTTGTTTTGAGTTAAATTCTTGTGTACATGTATTGGGTATATGAATCTAAAGGGAAATTGAGAAAAATAATCTAATTAAATCGAATTAAGATAAAAAAAATGAGTTGAAAAGTTCGTCAGGAGAAAAGCTGGCGCGGCGCACCCCTGATGCACTAGGGAGCCTTGGGCGGAGCGCCAACAGTGCGCTAGAAATGAGCCCCAGTAACTTACGGGCTGGAGCCCCGCGCCAGGAACGTGTCACGACCCGAGAGTACCCCCTAGTCGTAACATGGCGTATTCGACCCCGAAGGGGTCTTATACGAG
>NW_006238936.1:60758-63583 GCF_000226075.1 Solanum tuberosum | reverse complement strand
ATATGACCCTCCAAAGTAGACCCTCGAAAAAGGCTTCACTTGGAAATTTCGGATTTTGATACGGTTGCTCTAAAATTTGGGTTAGACCCATTTCCCACTCAATTTGACCCCCTAAACAAGAATATGAAGTCGGATTTTCGAAAAACGAAACGGATCTTTTTATATACAGCTAAACAAGTTTCCGGTAACTTCCGTAGCACATTTTTAAGAACTTTTTGGGTCAAATTCAAATATAATCATTTTATTAAGTTCTCGACTCCAAACTCACATGTGAGGCTCTAGTTTCACTCTATCATTTTCCGGGTCGTTACAGAACGCCCCTGAGTCCCCCATCCATTTTTCATCGTTTAGCCCGTCTGAGTCCTTCTATAGTGTACTAATACCTCATATTGATTCTAACCATTCTAAATGACTTATAAACATCTAGAAATCATCTGTAAACATGAATCATACCCTTGAATCCATAAATTGAAATTCAAGGCAAGTTAAGAGCCAAGTCTAGCGAGTTCCTAGAGTCATTTTCAAAAGTCTTTTGCAATTGCTTTAAACTTGTTTTAAAACTTGAGTTTTGAGTTGAGTAAAGAGTAAAGAGTGAAGTTCATTTCTTCAAAAAGAGTATATGGGGACTATGTATTTCCAAAGGGTTAAATATTTTCACATTTAAACAAGAAAGGAAACACCGATTACCAACAGAGCCTTTGAGCTAGTTTTTCAGTAAAAAGTAAATGCCTTCACAATTAAGCAAGAGAGGAAACTTTGATTTCCAAGAGAGCCTTTGAGCTAAGTTTTTGAGCAATAATATCAAACCACAGAAAGAAGTTATGTTTTTAAACATATGAGCTAGTAATATTTTGGGAGTAGTATTGAGCACCGATATGGGGGAGAGTTCAGACAGCTCACAGCCCTCATAAACCATGTAGCCATCATGAGTAGAAAAGACTCATACTTTTTAGATGATTCCTTAGTGATTTTTAACATAGACTAGTAGATCCTCTTAGTAGTTAGGTTCTATACCCTTGGCAAGGTATAGGACGACCTTAGCAGCATGAGGCAAAACGTTGTATCATCACATAACTCTTAAGTAAAGGTTGTCGTTTAGAGAAACTCCCACAGTTATATTTTGTATTCTTACATACACACAAAGTTTATATTGTATCTTTGCATATAGACTGAGTTACTATTGTATTTCTAAATACACAAAGTTGTTATCCATGTTTTAAAAACTTTTCTTTATATTGCATTCATATTATTGCTTTATATTGAAATGAGTTAAGTGAGTTGAGTTGAGCCAGATATGTTCTTTCAGTTCCTTTCAAGCTTATGTCTTGTTATATAATTCCTCTCGCATGCTGGTACATTCAATGTACTAATGCCATCTGGCATGCATCATGTTTATGATGAAGATACGGGTAACCAGGATCAGCACCCAGGGCTTCGTTGATCCAGTTGAGCATTCAGAGTCTTGTGGTGAGCCTCCTTGCTTTTCGGAGGATCCTTTTTATTGCTTATCAGTTAGTTCATTAGGATGTCGTGGGTCTTGTCCTGACGTCCATCTCAATTGTTAGAGGCTTCATAGACAGTTAGTTGATGTTAGTTCATGAGTTTTTGCTTTCCATTTCAGTTATGCTTGAGACTTGAGTTGCCACTTTGGCCAGTGAATGTTTATTTATAACATATTCTCAATTATCTTTGAGCTTGCAGTTTACTTTTGAAGTACATTTATATTGAGTAAAGTCTTCCGTTAAGAGTTAAGCCAGGCCAAGGGTTCGCTTGGGGCCAGCAATGGTTCTCGAGTTACATCCACGTCCGGGGTGTAGGCTCGGGGAGTGACAGCGAGCCTACACCCTGAACGTGGCCGACACTCGAGAACTATTATTGGTCCCTAAGCGAACCCTCATCCTGACTTCATACAAGCGAAAGACTAACTCAAGCATACATAAACTTAGAACTAAATTAAATTCAATAAACTCAAATACTCAACTTTAAAATAATCTGAACAATCACTACAAGAAAAACAGCCTCTAAGGAAGGGAAATCTGGTCCCAGAAAGTCCAAATCTGGTCCCAAATAGTCTATTGAGATGGGAAAAGCTGGTCGCCACCCGTCCTTAAATGCTTCTTCGCGAAAGGTCAACTAGGACGGGGTCCTTTTGCTGATCGTAAAATGTCGTTAGAGACGGCAACAAAGCTAGTCGTTAGAATACCTTTAGAGACTACTTATCTCGTCCCAAATAGATGATTTCCTTGTTGGAAAATTAGTCATTTTTTGGTCATTAAATCCCTTTAGCGACTAGCAACTAACTCGTCCTAGAATACTCTATTGGGACGAGCAACTAGCCCATCGTAGAATACGTTTTTTGATGAGCAACTACATCGTCCTAGATTATTTTTTGCGACAAGAAACACCTCGTCCTAGATGAACCTTTAGGGACAAGAAGTTGTCTCTCTTAGATGAACCTTTTAGAGATGAGAAACTGTCTCGTCCTAGATGAACCTTTAGAGACGAGCAAAAATTTTGATCTCTAGTTGACCATCAATGGTTCTGGATCTTTATATCACAAAAAAATTTATAAGCTTTGTCAATAAATATAAGATTGCTACGATAAATCTTCATACAAAATGTTGACATAAATATAAAAAATAAGTTAGCATCCCATGTTGTTAGTTTCAACATTTTCTTAACGAAAAAAAAGCTTAGCAAATTAACAATATCCGGAGCGAGGCCACGATTTCAAGTTTGGCATAACTTTCCTAGCAAAATATTAATGGTCTTGTGCTTCTTCTAAACTTTCATCTTAACTTGTAGCTTCAATCTTCACAAAAGAA
>NW_006238936.1:54364-60267 GCF_000226075.1 Solanum tuberosum | reverse complement strand
ACTTTATGTGCAGAAAATAAAAAAAAACAGAGAACAATTATATTTTAAATAGAGATCAATAAAAAAACAGAGGAAAAAGATGTGTGTGCCACTTTACGTGTAGAAAAAAAAGATCAGTTATATTTAAAACAGAGATCAACTATGAATGCAATATATCGAACAACCACAAGCTCTATAAAGGTGATTTTTCTCACAATCTAGGCTTATCAGAATGACACACGTGCCACCGTTGGAGCTCTCCCAGCCGCAGATGGATCACATTCAAAGCCTAATCTTAATGGGAGTAAAATCCAACAAACTTCATCCACGAATTCATCATCCAACTCTTCGAAAATTCAAAAAACTGAAGCGATGGTGATAACTATTTCAGAAGGAGAGTTGGAATGAGCAAGAAAAATTATCTCAATCAACCTTAGGTGGATTAATTCATTTAGAAAGGAATGGAGAAAGTGATTCCTCTCTCCATGGATCACCCACAACCTAAATTTCAAAGAGCCCCTATCGTCCCAATTTAGAAAATACAGGGTGAAAAGATTTGAAGAAGTGATGGTGGATCGCACCTGAAGTGTGTCGATGTTAGACCAACAACAGAGAAAATTTAGCAAGATTCCAACTCAGGGGAGTATTCTCCGTAATTCAAGGAACATATCACTGTAATTTTGAGTAATTTTGAAAAGGAATGGTTGTTCTTAATCTCCGACAACAACTCCGAGATACGCATCGAACAAGCAAATGGTTGTTCTAAATCTCAAAATTATTGAATGGGTAGGAGGATAGCCGACCTGAACACAACCAGGTCCAAAATGGTGAATGGTCTGCAAGGCTCAAGAAATCACAATGAAGAATAGATGGGAACTCATAAGCACTCAAATCACTTGGCACCATCAGGTTCTTCAAATTCTTCTTCGAATTTCTCTTTCAAGATCAAAAGCTCAGGGAATCCAAATCAAAATATCCAAATCAGGAACGATGTGGAACCAGTGCATAATCCCTTCAATAAGTCGAAGGGAAATGATCACATAACTCACACGGAAGCAGCTACTGTGACAACTCAGGTAAATCAACAACCTTTGAATAAATATAAAAATGCTATAGAGGTTGCACAGATCGCATCAACACAGGAAGTAGGGACACCATTACATCTAGAACATAGAGAACCATCAGGCATGCCTAAATCCCATAAACATGCTAGTCTTAATACTAATGATAGGAATAAGGTTGAGGCTCAGATACAACTTGTAAATGAGTATATGCAATTAGAGTTTGATATATTGTTACTTACTTGGTCAGCAAAAAAAGTCAGTGGTCATTAAGTTGATACGGGTGATGTCATATGTGGGTTATGCGATTGTTGAGCAGCAAAGAATTCTTTCATATTTCTTATTTCTTTCATCCCATCTTCTAAGGTAGACAAACGATCATTCAAGGATTTGTTTTCCTCATTCAAAGATTTATTTTTCTCTTGAGTTGAACGTAGCTCAGATAGTAATTCAGCCTTTGAAGAAGTGCCACCTCTCATGTCCTTTGCCTTTACTCCACCCCCAAAGCCAAATACATGGCTACGAGTTTGAGGTCCACAACACTTTTCGACAATCTCTTTGCTAGGCAGAGATGGCTCAACTTTTAGTATTTTTTCGATTTGAGCCTACAAAATATAAAAAGTACATTTCAACAGATTTCATAATAATTTGAAGTAATTTACTTATTAAATTTACCAAACGCACATGTTTTTCAATTGCTTCTGGTTCAACAAGCATGTTATCTTTCTTACGAGTCTCAAAGAAAATAGTCGCCAAATTTGGTGAATTGCCTTCTTTTCCGCCCTTTACATCAACGAAAAACATGTCAAATAACACTTCTTAAATATTTTCATAAAAAAAAATTTATTTTTTGATAATACCTGCTGATAAATAATATCTCTAATAGGTTTGCTACCAATATGATGAAACATCTTTATCTTAGATCGATTTTCTGCATTTCTATTGCTCCTCACCTGTATTGTTAAGTAAAACTTTCATATCTAAGAAAACTTATTAACTTCAAAAAAAGTTTCACATCTAAATATCATGATGAGCTGCGAAATGCTTGCTTTAATAATATAGACTATTAGATCACTAGATATACCTGAAAACTTTTGTAAGAAATCAGTTGCATATTTAACCTTCTAACAGTTAATTACAATTTGTTATTTACGGTTTTTTTCATAAATTTGTGGTGATAGAGTTTGATAGGAATGGACGAATATATTGTACAACTATAAGAACGTATCTCTTGAAAGATCTCGAGTTTGCTAAATTGTAACACAAATGTAACTATTTCTACTTTATATGTACATTACCACATGAGGTAATTTGTATCCATTTTGTTGCTTCTTAAATCTTTTGTGAGTTCGAGTTAATTTGATTGTAAAAAAGTATGATCGATTCCTTAGACACACACAAAACACTATGATATGATCCATTTATAATAGATAATAATTCAATGGTTCTTTTGCAATTACTAATTTATTCTAGTTAGATAGAAATCTTTTAGGAATTAGTTGCACGTGGTTACTTATTAGGATCAGTTTTCATAACTGCAACCACTTTCCTGCGTGCTCTGTTAGTCTTAAAAGGTAAACAATCGTTCACTTGTAAATCAAAATAGATTTCTCTAGTAGAATACAAATCCCTGTATCTTCTCTATGAACATTGTTTTTAACTCATGACCTGTGAGAGCCTCTGTTCAAGAGTAGTTCACTGTTTTGTTTCTATAGGAGCAGTCATTTCTCTTAGGACTGATCCCCTTCTTTTTGGGATCTTTATCACACTATAAACTTGAATATACTTCAAAAAAATTGACCAACTAATCTCAGAGAAGAAGAGTAATTAAAACAAGTAGTATAACTCAAACAAATCAAATATAGAAAAGAAGAAAAAATCAGCTCCCATAAGAGGAAGCTTACCAGAAAGTTGAACAAACAGAAAAAAGCTAGTGATTCAGTTTTACAAGAACAGAAAAAAAATATGGTTCAACTATTAGAACGTATATTCTTGAAAATCTTGTGTTTTCCAAGTTTTGAAACCTAAATGAAACTATCGTTGTTTCTACCTACTATGTACATCATATACAACAGGTAGTTTGCATCAGTTCTATTGTTGTCTTCATCTTTCATCAGCTCGAGTTAGTTTCATCGTAAAAATATGATCAATTCTTTAGGCACACACTATACACTATGCTATAATACGAAAACAATCAACAAATCAAATTTAGAAAAGGAAAAAAAACTCAAAGAAGAGGATCATAGCTGATAAACAAGTAGACAGAAATCAGAGAACCAATTAGATAAAATTGAAAGAACGCTTTAAACAACTATTAGAATGTATCTTCTTGAAAGTTATCAAGTTTTCCAAGTTTCAGACTCAAAACGAAACTATCACTCTTTCAATATTCTATGTGCAGCACCACGTACCGGAGGTCCTTTGCATCAATTCTATTGTGTTTTACATATTTCATCAGTTTCAGATGCAAATGAAACTATCATTTTTTCACTTGTTCAGTTGTAACATACTACAATCTCACTTGTCTCACTTGCTCTGTTAATAGTTCACTTGTAACTCATAACAGGTTTCTCAACTTGAACATAACTCTCTCTATATTCTCTCTTAATATTGTTTTAGCTCGAGTTGTTAGTGCCTCTTTTCAAGTTTAGTTCATTATTTTTAATCTTTAGGAAGGCTTACTTCTTTAAGGACTAATCGATCACCTTTATTTTTTGGATCATATCACACGACAAAACTGAATCTTCTTTAAGAAAACGATCAGCATCTAGTCTTAGAGAACAAGAGCTCAAACAAGAAGAGTGACAACTCGAACAAAACAAACAACAAATCGACTTTACAGAAAAAATCAAATCAACTCGTAGAAGTGGAGGCATACCTGAGATCCGAGTGAACAGAAGATATAGATTGAGTGGAATCATTGCTAGGCAGACCTCTACTTTTTCTGTTCTGAGTGAGAAAACACAAATGAAATACTAATCGATGAGACCTGGGTTGCGTTTGCTGCTAGCTAGGCAGATCGACCTGTGCTTTCTCTGTTTTGAGAAAACACAGATTTTTAGTTGAGAGCTAACAAAGATCGCTGTAAAGAAAGAGTCATTAGGGATGATCGTTGCTAGCTAGGGTTGTTTAATTTCACGATATATTTTGAGAAACAAACTGAAACATCTTTTTTTTTCTTTTCCTTTTAGAATTTTAATCAGTAATGAAATTTTAGGCGCCTAATTTTGGTGAAAATAGATGACTTTTTTAACTTTTCATCAATTCCCGCCTTTTAATATATTTCTCAAGACCCCTAAATTTTAATTTGGGACCAGCTACTACTTTTTCTAGAGACCGTATTTGGGACCTTCACAATAACATATGGAATTTAAGACCGAAATAAAATCTCGTCCCAATATATGTACTTTTAGAGACATGATTATTAACTCGTCCCTAAATATTGGTCTTAAATAAAGCTTTTTCTTGTAGTGAATACTCAACAGATAAACTCAAAGTTTGTAAAATCAACTCAAAGAAGATACATCTCAAAACTACTAACTGTAAGGTAAATGTGAAGTCCTCCGAAATATAAGAAGGCTCACCAAAGCTGACTGGAACTGCAAGTGGTATCAACGAAGCTTCTGTTGATGACCTTGAATACTTGTATCTGCATCATAAAGATGCAGGCCAGATGACGTCAGTAAATGAAATGTACGAGCATGTAAGGGGAATTATAAAGCATAAACATAAGCTTGAACTGATGGAAAAGAATCATACTTACCTCTTCTCAACTCAACTCAATGAAACATATTTCAACTCAACTCAGAGAAATAAGGCTCAATAATAAGATACTCAACTCGGTGAAACATAGTTCAACTCAACTCAAAGAAAATAGGGCTCAGCCCAATAATAAGATACTCAACTCTGGATACTCAAGGATAAAGCAATAATAAAAGATAAAATATATGGAAAAATGTAAAACAATAATAGCAACTCAATTGTATGTAAAATATAATAATAACTCATTTGTATGTAAAAATACAATAATAACTCTTAATTGGGAGATTCTCTAACCGACAACTATCACTATGAGCTATGTGATGATACAACGTCTCGCCCACACTGCCAGAACTGTCTTATACCTTGACGGGTATAGAAATCCTCAACTAAGTGGATCCACTAAGCTATGCTTAAAAGCAATAAGGAATCATCTAAAAAGTATGAGCCTTTCTACCCACGTTGGCATACATAATTTATGGGGGCTGTGAGTTGTCTGAACTCTCTCCCATATCGGTGCTCAATACTACTCCCAATAATATAGTTCATGCTCATATGTTTAAAAAATATTTCCTCATCCTCAACTTTGCGATTATTACTCAAAAGGTTTCTCTTAAAAAAGATTATACTAAAAAACACTCCTCATGAACTTTTTTGGAAATCGGTGTTTCCTCTTTTCTTAAATGTAAAACATTTACTTTTGGGAATACTTAGTTCTCATATATCATTTTGAAAAATGAAACTTGACTCTCCTCATCCTCATCCTCATCCTAAACAAATTATAAATAATTGTAAAAGACTTCTCAAAATAGGGTTTATGCTGAATTATGGACGTGAACGACTCAATTCAAGATTTTCAATAACCATAAATAGAACTCAATACTTGGAACTCAACAACTCCAGAACTCAAGGACTCAATGATACTACTCATCTCAAGAATGCTCGACTCAAAGGATTCATGCGGAATTATGGGCATGAACAACTCAGCTCAAAGACCTTCATGGGTAATATGTAGTAGTCCCATGATTAGGAATATAATCTCAAAATGATTAGGAACTCAATGATCAAGACTTAGAACTTGAAGATACTACTCCTCTCAAAGAT
>NW_006238936.1:40586-54332 GCF_000226075.1 Solanum tuberosum | reverse complement strand
TCAAGGACTTAATGATACTACTCATCTCAAGAATGCTCGACTCAAAGGATTCATGCGGAATTATGGGCATGAACAACTCAGCTCAAAGACCTTCATGGGTAATATGTAGTAGTCCCATGATTAGGGAATATAATCTCAAAAATGATTAGGAACTCAATGATCAAGACTTAGAACTTGAAGATACTACTCCTCTCAAAGATACTAAAATTATGGAGTTCATGCGAAATTATGGACATGAACAAATCGACTCAAGGGTCTCAATGAAAATATAGAACTCATGGGTACAACTCTTCTCAATCTCATACTTACTTCCTCAAAACTTAGCTCAAATCGATAGTCGATCTTAAGGGATTTACAATTGAACTCAAAGACTTTCTTGAACTCTACTATTAACTCTTTCTTGAATTTGAATTATGAATTCAAGAGTTATGATTCATGATATGAAGGATCTCGTGATGATTAAATGTAGTTTAGAGTAGTTAGAATCAGAAAGGAGTAAATGTACACCTTAAAGGAACTCAGATGGGTCAAACGATGGAATAAAGACGGGGGCAGGTGACCCTGGCACCAACCCCTAAACTACAAAATATGGTTTGGGGCGCACTGAGTGGTGCGGTGCCCCACCCCCTGCTCAGTTTTCTGATGATTTTTCTTGCTTCAATTTCGTGTCTAACTTCTCTAGAATCGAATGATTCCCCTCAAACTCTTTTGGATTCTTAGACCCAACATAACTACAACAAAATATGCTCTAAATCACTCATGAGCAATACTCAAACTCAAGAGTCTCATCGCAAGAACTCAACGAAATCTCATACTTAAAGAATTAAACACAAACTTCAAAAAACTCATCAAGAACTCAATCTTGTGAATGAAATTCGAAAAAAGAATTCATGATTGGCGTGTGGGTGAACGAACCCAACACTATGAAAACTTACATACCTCTTAGGATCGGATCCTTGGTGAAAACCCCTCGAAAATTACAAGAATCTTGATCGCTCTTCCTTTTCTCCTTTTTTCCTCTTCTTGAACTCCTCTAAAAACCCTAAGCCCAATTTAGGGATAACTAAAACTGATTCCAATCATTTTAGACCCCTAAAAGGTTGAAAAAAAATGAGCTAGGCTAGTGGGATAAGGAAAAGACCAAAATACCCCTCATTAATTTGGGTAACTTTCCTTAACTGGACAGGCTGAACTCAAACGGGTATATCTTCCTCATCCGAACAAGAAATTTAGAAAACTCGGTGGTGTTGGAAAGAGAACTCAGAGATCTTTCATTTGATATCTTATGGGTCTCCTAACTCGTCTTGTACCAAAAGTTATGGTCGTTTGAAGTTGACCCAAAACTTAAAAGAACCTAGGATTGACTTGAATGAATTCTCTTTAGTTCTTTTTAGAACTCAAGGTGCAACATCTAGTGACCTTGACACTTAAGAAAATTTAAATTTCTCGGTAAAATCCTACTCACAGTGAAGAATGACTTGAGTCTTAGCTTAAAAAATTTCGAGGTGTTACAAATATGTACTTTATTGCTTTATATTATGTAACAAAGATGTAACAAAAGATAAAGAATCACTCAAGTAAATGAAATAACTTATGGTAATTTACTAGGTGAAAGTACAAGCATTTTAAAACAATTTTTTTAAATTTAATTTGTTGATATGATTTTGGCTGCTAGCTACCTGAACATTAAGAGTCTGCTTGATCTTACTTGTCAGACTGTGGCAGATATGATCAAAGGGAAGACTCCATAGGAGATCTGCAAGACCTTTAACATTAAGAATGACTTCACACCTAAGGAAGAAGAGGAGGTTAGAAAGGAGAATGCATAGGCATTTGAGTGAAGCCAATGTTTTCATATGATGGGCCAAAATATGAAAACATTGGTTTCACTCAAATGTCCAGGCATTTTCCCTCCTAACCTCCCTCTTCCTCGGGCGTTAAGACGTTCTTAATTAATGTTAAGGTCTCGCGGATCTTCTTTGGAGTCTTTCCTTTGATCGTATCTGCCACATCCTGACAAGTGAGATCAGGTAGGCTTTTAATGTTCAGGTAGTTAGCAGGCAGAATCAAATCAAAGAACTAAATAAGAGAAGTTGTTTTAAAATGCTTAGACTTTCACTTAATAAATTACCGTAAGTTATTTCATTCATTTGAGTGATTTTTTTTTCTTCCATTACATCTTTATTACATAGTTTAAAGATTATATAAATACTTTAAAATTGATTATCTAATTAGTTATTAAAATATCTTTTTACATTTTGTACATTAAAAATATAAATAGTATTTAGATGAAAGTAAAATGACAATCCAACTTTGAAGTTAGAAGCTTTCCACTTTTAATTATATATATATAAACTGTATTTTTGGCTTTTAGGTATGTACAAAGATGAAATTAGTTTTGGTATTACTCATTATGCAATGATAAGTTTTGGATTGGTAGCGTTTGATTGTGTACCTATAGGAAGTTTCTAGTAGGATTTGTTTTATTCCTTGTGAAATGTACACAATCACCACTACTATCTAAAGATTGTCTAAGGAATGAAAAGAAATGTTAAATTATATATAAAGTGGCTCAAACTAGGTAAAAGAATAAAATAAGGATCAATTTTGGTAGCATTATTACCGCAACTCATAGAGAGAGTAAGTTTTCCTTTTCTTAATTTTTTATAATTAAGGCATTGATTGTTGAATTATGACTAAAAGATAAAATGCATTGACTCGATCTTGTATATCATAAGCTAAGAAGAGTTGATAATTCCGAGTGAATATTCCAAGTAACTATTTTTTATTCGAAAATATAGGGCTTTTATATTGACCTTTTGGCTCATTGTAAATTGTAAGTAGCAAATGTTGAAGATAATTTTTTTATCCAAATAGTGCTTATATCAACTCAATAAAAACAAAAGAAGCAGTCTTCAATACAGATTCTCACCTTATTTCAACATTTAACCATTATAAATTCATATAATTTAGCCAACAAAATTCACTAAACTTCCTTAATCGTTGATGACAGGTAAACGAAAATATTCCAGTCTTTGGAACTTGGATTATATCAATCAACAATACTACAATGAAAAAGTAGAAACTCACCACCTTCAAAATGCTTCTTCTTTTGAAATTTCTTCCAATCTGCACCATGGAAGAATGTCCCATTTTCATCCTCTCGTAGTTTCAAGTTCCAATTCTTTCCACAATGCCCTTTTAGCAAGACTGTTTCTGAAACTACTTCTTCTGTCATATGCTTCACAAAATTTGCTGGAATTCTCTACAAGATAGGAAAACATAATATATTTTTCGCATGGTCAATGCGAGAAAACAATTAGCATACATGGGCAAAGTACGATAGAGATATTATAGCAGTAAATACTAGTATTCATTGTAGTATTATTGATCTAATTAATTGAGTTCAAGTTTCACCTTTTCAACCGTTAATTAAAATTTAGTTGACTTTTCACGATTTAAGTCGAATTTAAGTTTCAACTCTATCCATCAACAAACATATTTGCATGTGTAATTCATAAGTACGATCAAACAAGCATCAGAGGAGCTCATTAAGAGTAAACTCTGACTAATATTAATTTAAGATCTGCAAATCTTATCTATATGGTCTTTCATGTTCGTTTGGTCTTACTCATTGGTTACGCCTAGCAGGACGACCTCTGATAGCTCTTCGTGGAGGCATGATTAACTGAAAGACACGCGCTAGCACGAATTAGAAAGAGACTTTATAGATATGAACTCTATCGCACGAAATGAGTATGAAAGAAGTGAAATAATTTCCTAAATGTTGCAGCCTCCTAATTATAGATGTGGCGTGTTTCATACCGATAACTAGGACTCTACAGACATGGCTTCATAGACTCCCTAGGACTCTTGAACTCTGTGCTCTGATACCAAGTTTGTCACACTCCAAGCCTTAGGGGGGGGACTGGCACTCGAGAACCATTGCTGGCTCCAAGCGAACCCTTGGCCTGGCTTACTTACTCAGCGGAAGACTTAAACATAAGAGATAGTCTCAAAATATAACTCATGCAATAACTTAAAAAATATATAAAGCTTAGCCAAAATGGCAACTCAAGTCTTAACGTATACAACTGAAAACAGAAAGACTAAAGAACTATAACTACTAGTCTATGAAGCCTCTAAAACAAAGAGGAATGTCGATATAAGACCCCCGATCATCCTAAAAATTAAAGTACTAAATCAAATGATAAAAGGAGTCCTCCGGATAGCAAAGAGGCTCACCAACTGACTCTGAGTGCTCAACTGGATCAACGAGGCGCTGGATGATGATCCTGGTTACCTGTGTCTGCATCATAAAATAATGCAGGCTTAATGGCATCAGTACATTGAATGTACGAGTATGCGAGGGGAACACTAAACATAACATAAGCTTGAAAGGAATCTGAAAGGAACACTTAACTTGGCTTTACTCAACTCATGAATACTCAACTCCAATGCAAAGTAAAAACAACAATAAAGGTGCAGTTTATACAAAGTATTTAAAACAGTAGATAACAACTCAATGTATTAAAGAAATACAATAGCAATTCAGTTTACTCATATAATAAATCCAGAACTGTCCTATATTTTGTCGTCATATAGAACGCCTCAACCAAGTGGATCCACTAGTCTATGCTAAAAAGCACTAAGAAATAATTTAAAAAGTATGATCCTTTCTACCCATGATGACTACATGGTTTATGGAGACTTGAGTTATTATGAACCCGCGTCCCCATATCGGTGTTCAATACTACTCCCAAAATATACTCAGCTCATATGTTTTAAAAACAAAACTCTTTCGTTGGTTTGAGATAATTACTCAAAAACTAGCCCAAAGCTCTCTTGGAAATCTGTGTTTCCTTTCTTGCTCAAATGTGAAAACATTTTTAACTCTTGGGAATACTTAGTTCCCATATAATCTTTGAAGAAATGAACTTTACTCTCACTCTTTACTCAACTCAAAGCTTAAGCCTTAAAACAAAGTTAAAACGTTTGTAAAAGACTTTTGAAAAACTCTATGAACTTCTCTTGACTTAACTCTTAACTTTCATTGAATTGAATTATGGATTCAAGGTTCATGATATCATGTTTATGGATGATTTCATGATGTTTAGACGTACCTTAGAGTATAGAAATCGACTGGAAAACATAGGTACGTTGCTAAAGAACTAGTACGGAAAGAAGTGAGAAAAGATGGAAGAACTGGCGTCCCTAGCGCTTTGAGAGGCGCGGGGCTCTAACCTTGAAATTTCAGAGACTGACTTGGAGCGCTCAAGCTGGCGTGGTTCCCCAGAGGTCAAACTTTAAAGCCCTTGTTGGTGCGCTCTAGCTGGGGTGGCGCCTTAGGCCCTTGCCCAGGTGAATTCCGACTTTTCTTCTTCGTGTTTCAACTCTAAACCCTCTAATTTCACTTGGTTATTTCCCCAAACACTTAGAATCAACTAAATACACCTAAAATCATGAATCAAACTCAAGAAACTTCAACAACAAGAACTTACAAGATTTCAAATGAATTATCATCAAGAACTCACAATATTTGCTTTCAAAACTACATAACTTCACTGAATTGAATCATGATTGGCGCATGGGTGAATTAACCCAACGCGATGTGATCTCACATACCTCGTAGGGATCGCCCCTTGATGAAATCCACGACCTTAGCTTCAAGAACTTGACGATTCCTTGCCTTCTCTTTTCCTTTCTCATCTTCTTTTCTCTTCTCTCAAAACGTTAACTCAAATTTCAAAAGCGTAAACTGACTAACTTCAGTTTAGACCCCAACTCATTACCAAAAAAACGAAATTAAGTCATTGGGGAGGGGGTGAAAAGACCACAATACCCCTAAAAAATACTGATTGGACTTTTCTTATTCAAACAGTCCAACTTCCAATGGTCATATCTCACTCATACAAACTCGGAATCGCACAAACTCGGCGGCGTTGGAAAGATAATTCAAAGATATTTCCGACGGTATCTATAAACACACCTAACTCATCATGAGCTAGGAGTTATGGTCATTTGAAATTGACCAAAACTCAATCTTAACATAACTTAACCAATTTTCCAGATTTTGATTCTTTCCAAAAATGACTCTTTCTAACTCTAGCTCTTTCTAGTTCTTTTCAAATAGAGTGGTGTTACAATATACTCCAATGAACACTAGTATTTACTGTTATAATATCTCTATCGTACTCTGCCCATGTATGCTAATTGTTTTGTCACATTGAACATGCAAAAAATATATTATGTTGATAAATGACGATGGAACACTAACTCAAAAACGTCATTTTCCCCCTTCTTGTAGAGAATTTCAGCTGACTTTGTGAAGCATATGACAGAAGAAGCAGCTGAAAAGGCCTTTCTAAAAAGGCCTTGTGGAAAGAATTGGAACTTGAAACTACGAGAGGATGAAAATGGGACATTCTTCCAAGGTGCATGTTGGAAGAAATTTCAAAAGAAGCAGCATTTTAAAGGGGGTGAGTTTCTACTTTTTCATTATGATGGAAGGATGACATTCCATGTTCGTAGTTTTGACTAGAATGGATTGGAAAGATGATTGATATAATCCAAGTTCCAAAGACATGAGTATTTTTGTTTACCTGTCATCAACAATTAAGGAAGTTTAGTGAATTTTGTTGGCTAAATTATATCAATTTATCATGGTGAAATGTTGAAGTAAGTTGAGAATCTGTATTGTATTGAAGACTGCTTCTTTTGTTTTTATTGAATTGATATAAACACTGTTTGGATGAAAAAATTATCTTCAACATTTGCTACTTACAATTTACAATGAGCGAAAAGGTCAATATAAAAGCCCTATAATTTCGAATAAAAAATAGTTACTTGGAATATTTAATGAGTCCACGATTTGAACTCATTTAGAGCTTTGTTTTAATAGATTTAGTGTCCCAAAATGCATATTTTTGTGCCAATAACTGATGTAAACCCTTGAATTTCACGTATTTGGATTGAGGAACAAAGCATGGACACTAATGAGCAAAAAGGAACAAGATAGCTGAAAGGACGAAGAAAAGAAGGCATGAGGATCGCATAATCCATTGGGCGAATCGCTGATTGGCTGATATCTCGCCTAATGTTCTAGTGTTCCGAGCCCTAAAGGAGAAAATCAAGTCGGCGGTCGAAAGGAGCGGTCGGCAAGTGGCCGAACGATTCCGCGATGTAGTTCCATATCGCCCAAAGTATATACAAAACCTGAAGATGCTGAAGGCCAAAGCAAAAAGGCGATGAAATTGACCAAAGGGCGGATCGCCGAGTGGATCGGCGATCACAACTTACTGCGCCAAATGGTCCTTCACAACACATTTTTGGGCGACTATAAATACGTTTTTAAATTCTTAGTTTAGTATCTAACATTCAGTAGGTTTCATTATTATTCAGTTTTCAAGTTTGAGAGCTGAGAACTGAATTTAGAGACAATATTTTCTTAGTTTTGAAGATTTGAAGATTTCCATTTCTAAGAAATAGGAAGTGGGTGTTGAAGATTTTTCATCTTAGACCTTTGTAAAGACAATATCAATCCTACCCAGTTGATGAAAACACAACTTGGTAACGAATTTTACCTTTTTATGATGTCTAGCTAAAACCCCAATTCTTGGGATGTGATTATGGGTTGATTTAGCTGCTAGGTATTGTTAATTGATATTGTAAATGTTGTTTAAAAGTGATTTCGTTCATTAATTGTGGTTGAAATTAATGGGTTGTAGTTGCAAATACAATCCTAACTTCGTGTTTTTGGCTTGCTCGAGAGAGAGGTTTTAAAACCAAAATTTCTGAATCAATGGTCTGTAGGTATTGAGTTGTCATGGGTTCAGCTTGAGCGAGTGAACCCTAAACCCTTTTTCCATACATTCAGTTCGAGAGAGTGAACCCTAAACCCTTTTCCATACATTCAGTTCGAGAGAGTGAATGGACTAAAGCGAAGGCTGTTCTTAATTGTTGCTTATTGGTGTTCGAGAGAAACCAATTTGATTTGGGGTAAATTGTTCGAGAGAAAGTTTACTCCTATTAAAGTCTAGCATATTCACTGATTTACAGCTATTCACTATTAATTGCAATTATCCAATTGTCTATCTTAGCCCATAATCCAATCACATCCCAAGAACCCGTCTCTATATTCGTGTTTTCGTGTTATTTGCTGTTTTAGTTGATAATTGAAACCAACTCCCTCTGATATTTGACACTTGTGTCACCTATAATTTAAACCATTCTTTTATTCGTAAATATTTTTAGCTATGATTGACTTGAGCATATTCTTACTTGCCTATTGATTCTCAATTATGAACCACTCCCTTGGGACTCGACCCCAACTCACTTTACTATTGAACGATCGTTGACACTTAGTATTGGATGAAGTGTCTTTGATAGCGTTTTTCATCATTATCAATATTCTCTCGGAAAATATCAACTCTCCTTAGCTTATGATATACAAGAGTCAATGCATTTTATCTTTTGGTCATAATTCAACAATCAATGCTTTAAAATATAGAAAATTAAGAAAAGGAAAATTTACTCTCTATGAGTTGCGATAATAATGCTACCAAAATTGGTCCCTATTTTATTCTTTTACCTAGTTTGAGCCACTTTATAAATAATTTAACATATCTTTTCATTCCTTAGAAATCCTTAGATAGTAGTGGCGATTGTGTACATTTCACAAGGAATAAAATAAATCCGACTAGAAACTTCCTATAGGTACACAATCAAATCCTACTAACCCAAAACTCACCATTGCATAATGAATAATACCAAAATCAATTGCATCTTTGTACATACCTAAAAGCCAAATATATATATATATATATATATATATATATATAAGTGGTTTTTTTTTTTTTGCTTAATTAGCTTGAAAACTTCTTAGAGAAATAACCTTTTAGAGTACAAACCGTCACTTTTATAATAAACTCCCATATTCTATAATCTTGCTAGAATTTAACTAATATATTTCCTCTTTTTTCACCAAGAAAATGATACCAACATTGATATATATAATGATGTAAGTATTGAAATTAGTGATGAATGTTCGGAGAAATATAAAACTTTAGAAAAATGCAAGCAAGCTAAGATGATTGAGAGGTAAAACATCAACAAACATATATATAAGTGTCAACAATACAAAGGAAGCATATGCAACATACCTTAGCAAGAGGAACTACAAAAAATGGATGGGCGGACCCAAACATGAACTTATTAAATATAAATCAATTTTTTTTTATAAATAAAAGGATTTTCATTTATTGTATCATTGGTCAAGAGAAATATTTCTCTTTTCTCTTGTTAACCCCTAAAAGGTACAATTGAATGAGGATTCAAGAACCCATTAATTCCCATTTGGAAACTAGTACTCAAATTCAATGCAAATTAATTTTAAAAAATGTACTTTTCATGCACAATTACGGAAGAAACTATTCATAGTAAAATTTCAATTCCAACTTTGATTTTTTTTAACCATTCACACAATCAAAATACCAATCGTGATTTTAAAAAAATAATACTAAAATCAAATGAGAGTATTTGATGTCAAGTAATCTAAACTAAATAAATTTGACTCATTCACATAAATGAACGCTATAAAAACGTACTTAAAAAAATCGAAAAAATTGATGAATCTTTAATCTAGCATAAGTATTATCCGTTGATTCACCTTTTTTTAAACAAGAAAATATTCAACAAAAATAGTAATAATTAAGATTTAGAAACTGGAATTGAAATATAAAGAATGAAATTTTTATAGCCCTATGCACCTAGGTTTTAGGGAAAGAAAATGGCTCTGGCGATGTCTTTTTTTTTTTAAGAGTAAAGTCTTTTCTGTCTTAATTTATAGGCTAGGTTTTTCAATCTTTTTTATTTTTTTTAAAAAAATAGTCTTTACGTCCACTTTTAGTTGTCATGATTCTTTTTTTTAGTCAAACAATAAAAACTTTGACTAATATTTTACCATATATTTTTTCATCATATTGATATACAAAATATTGCAATTTATAGTACTTTCCATATAGTTTTTGAATATCTAATTTTTTTTTTGTTAATATATCAAATTAATGTAATCTAATTTTACTTTGAAAAATTAGTCAAATTGACTTCCGAACATGACAACTAGAAATAGACGAAGGGAGTAATTAACAATAAAATATTTCATAAGGATTTGGTAAGGTATGATCTAGCCTCCCTTGCTTGTACTTATCTGTGAGCTTTTATTTTTATTTTTAAGAAAACGCCACTAGACACGGTTTAGTGCTATAAATTTACCAAAAAAAATAAAATACTACCTAACTATTAAATATAAGAAAATTCAAAGAACATATTTTGTGATTTTTTCTTTTTCCTCGGCAAATCAAAAAAAAAAAAAACAATTTTTCTATCGTTTTCAATTTTCTCAGCTAAAATATACTAAAAATGAAATAAAAATAAAAATAGAAGTTAGATTTAAAAAATAAATATTTAAGCCAGAAATGAATTGAATTGGAACTACATTTATACATTTTCCCCTTTCATGCTTTTCAAAAAGACAAGTAATCCTGCACAATTTATTTGAAAAAATACGTATGAAATATATATGGTACCTCTACTTAAGCTTATTTTACATCATGGTGTATCATGGAAGGAAAATAAGATGCACAATTTAGTTTACCTGAACAACTAGATCAATTAACACTAGCTAGCACAGGGGTTCAGTTGGCAATGCCTCAAATCCATATCTCTGAACAACAAATGTGTATATGCATACTAGAGAAAGTCATATGTTTGGTCATTTATACTAGAGACAGTCATATATTATTCCATTTATATATGTCAATTAGAAAAAAATAATGAAGGCCTTTTTGTGAAGTTTGAATTTAGGCCCTCCAATCTTGTTGAGACAACGACTCTGAGAAAGAATTACCCCACATAAGTTTTTCAACGATTAACTACGTAACAATTCCTCATAATTAAAACATAATTCTTCATTTAATAAAATAAAAAAAATATTACAGGCATATATTTTACAAAGCATTTAATAATTTCAGTAACAAACTTTGTCGAACCACTTGCAAGAGATAATACTGCATGAGTGACCTCCTCGAACAAATCATACTTGTTCATAATTATAATAAATATTTTTTTCTCCCAAATAAATTATAGAATCACAAGTTCAGAAAATTTTCCACCTTCAATCATTCTACTTTATATTTCTTTAAATAGATCCCTCATCGAAGTAATATAATATAGATTATGCTTTTAAGGACTTTCGTGTTTTAATATAGTATAGATTTTGTAATAGTAAGAGAGGATTTTTTTTTTAAAAAGTAATATAATTTAATTTTATGCAATGCCGCCATTTTTTTCGTTGGCATAAGCATATATTAAATCATATGATGGAAACAACACCACGAGTCACTCAGAAGTAATTTCTTTTTTTCAACACTTTGCCTAATAAAATCTACATTCCACTAAAGGAAACTTAAACAAAAAATATTTATTGACCTAAGTTTGGTTTCACCCTAATAAGTTGTTTGGATTAATGAAGTTTTCAATCAATCTAAGAAGAGTATGCATTTTATTTTTTTGCATAAATATTCATTAAAAAGATATACATAAAGCATTGATTTATAGATCAGAATGTTCTAAATAATATTTGTATCAAACAAAATTAAACTTAAGTTAATCTAGCTAGAGAGTGGAGGGTGGAAGGATATATGACCGAAATTGAAATTTAACAAGTTTCCAAGACTTACACAAATAATAATATTGATTGAACAACAATAAAATAAATTATACTAGTAAAATAGATGATTTCAATATATCAATAAAGCAAACAAAATGATAATAAGAAAAGATAAACATTATGAAATAAAAAAAATAAAAAAAATATGAAAGTAACTTGACTCAACAACAAATACAAAATTTTAATGATCCGATCGGTCATTTTTGGAATTTTTCATAAATTTACCGTTTTGGCCCTCTAGATATCGACCCCGAGTCTTTTATGTTTGAGTTTGAAAATTTGATTTTTGAAGTATGAGTTAAAAATTGAGAATTTGGTAAGTTTTGAGTTTGAAAGGCTAAGTTAAAAAAGTGATTTTTGGTGTCTTTTAAAATTTTAATGGTCAGAATGAAATTTTCATTATCGAAATGGAATTTCGTTGATTTCATCAATTCCGAAGTGTGGAATCTGACCCGTTAGAATTTTCAGTTTCTGATTCTGAGTCTTTTTGAGGATTTGATGAGGTCCTAAGTTGTGAAATTATGAAAATTTAGCCTTTGGGTAGACTTTGGTCAACGTTTGGGGTTCGGAGGCTCGGATTAGAATTTCGAGAGTTTCATTAGATTCGGGGAATAATTTTAGGCCTATTTGAGGGGCTTGAATGATTTTTGAGAGGTCCCGATCTTATTTTAGCCTTTTTAGGCGTGGGTTAGTTTAATTCATATACTTCCTTCGTTGATTGTGTGTTGGAAGTAATGAGGATGAGGTTAAGGGTTTAAATTGTCCATTTATTATATCTAAACGAATAAAAAGGGGTTGAATGAAAAAGGTTATGTGATGAACATGATGATGTGAATTGCCTTATTGTGACCCTTGTTGATTTATTGATGAAATGCTTGAAAACATGAGTGTGGACTTGAATTGTTGTCTCTTCCATGTGGTATGATATCGCTTGTATGCATTGATTATGAACATCGTGATGAGACATGTGATAATTTATGATGCCGAGGTTTTTGCCGATGAGTGTTATGATACCAAGGTCTTTTCTGACTAGTGTTGTGATGCCGAGGTCATTTCCCACAAGTGTTTATAAAGCCGATGAGAAATGGTTTCGTTTAGTGATTTGATATAAAGCCAATGGAATATGGTTTTGGCTAGTGATATAAAGCCAATGGAAATTGGTCTCGATTAGTGATTTGATATAAATTCGATGAGAAATGGTTTCGCCTAGTGATATTGTGCCGATGAAAAATGGTTCTGGTAAGAGATTAATCATTGTGACGTGATGCTTATGTGTGACTTACTTGTTAACTGTGATTGGTGTACTTCTTACCTGTAACTAAACTACTTGACATTGAGATTGACTTATGTGATTCGTTTGTGTCATGACCCGAGTCTACACCCTGGATGTGGCCGGCATCAAGAACCATTGATGGTCCCCAAGCGAACCCTCATCCTGGCTGACTACAAGTGGAAGACTAACTTAAGCATGCAAAAGCTTAAAACTGAATAAAATTCAATAAACTCAACTTTTCAAAACTTCAACTCAAATGAACAACTTAGAATAAAATAATATATTCAACTCGCCATAAAATAGGCAACTTAAGTCTTTAAAACATTTAATAAAATAAATGAATAATACAAACTTCTCAACTATACTGACTATCTATGAAGCCTCTAATTAATAAAGATGGAAGTCGGGACAAGACCCACGACATCCTGACTAAACTGAAAAGTAAATGAAATCCTCCGAAAAATAAGGAGGCTCACCATAATTAACTCGAACTCTCGGATGTATCAACGAATCTCATGTTGATGATCCTGAATACTTGTGTCTGCATCATGAAAAGATGCAGGCCAAATGGCTCAATACGTGGAATGTACGAGCATGTAAGAGGAATTCTAAAGCATAAACATAAGCTTGAAAAGAGTATGAAAGGAAACTGAAGAACTTACCTGGCTCAACTCAACTCAACATAACTGAACTCATTTCAATATAAAGCAATTTAAAACAAGTGCAATATAAAGAAAAGGAAAAC
>NW_006238936.1:40459-40524 GCF_000226075.1 Solanum tuberosum | reverse complement strand
CCCTCACACTGCCAGCGCATCCTATACCTTGCCACAAGTATAGGACCTGAACTACTAAGTGGATC
>NW_006238936.1:18188-38315 GCF_000226075.1 Solanum tuberosum | reverse complement strand
GTTTTGACTTTCCTTATCTAGACAACCCAACTTCGAATGGACATATCTCCCTCATACGAACTTGAAACTGAGCAAACTCAGTGACGTTAGAAATATAATTCAAAGATTGTTCCTATGGTATCTGGTATCACACCTAAATCATCTTGAGCTAGAATTTATGGTCGTTTGAAGTCGATCCAAAACTCATACATAATTAGCTTAACTTGCAAAATTTCAGATTTTTGCTATTTCCAATTTAGTTATTTTTGGAACTCAAGGTGCTACATCTAGTGACCTGACCTTAATACTTAAGAAATTTTAAATTTCTTCGTAAAATCCTACTCACAATGATAAATGGTTCGAGTCTTAGCTCAAAAAAATTTCTGGGGTGTTACAGTTTGTTTGTTGAATTGTGAAGATTGAACTGTGTATATGGACTTGTGAGCCGCGTATTGTAGAATTGCTAGATTGGATTGATTTATGTGCAGGTTGTAGTTTGAAGAGGTTCGATTGAAGTGTAAGGGGTATTCGTTTTCTAGCTAGATGTCTTGTTTTCTAGGTTGCTTGTTGGGTACCAAGTTATTGGTACTCACCCCTTGCTTCTACACTTGTGTAGGTTCCGAGCCCGGATCCGTGTGATCTCATTCTCCTCCTTCTGATTTCGAGGCTTTTCAAGGATTTGAAGAGGTAGCTGCTTGTCACTTCGGCGGCTTCTCTTTCCCTTCCCTATAAGCTTTGTTCTATTTGAAAAACAAAGGTTGAGACTTGTGCTTATTTTCTTAAATTCCGTGCTTTATGTACTTATTAGTGGCTTGTACACGTGACAACCAAATTTTGAGGGTTTTAATAGAAGAATGAATTTTTCGCTTTATCTTGTTCTTGCTTTTACTGTTTTTCCGCATTTCTTCAATCTTGTTGAGTTGAGGTTGACTTGTCTTGGTGGGAAAATACAAGTGTCATCACGTCCGTTTTTGGATCGTGACATTAACTATTCATTTTAAGCTACTTTGAGGACTTTAATTTTGGGCAATTTCAAGGAGAAACTACATGATTTGGCTAGGGTATTTTAACTTCGGCTTTGATATTTTTCTTTTGCTATTTTACTAATTATTTATTTTTAACGGCATTTTGATAGTAGAAATTGAGGGAGTGGAGGTCGTTTCAGACTCAACCTTTTTTTTTAATGAAATTTGAGATTTGAGATCCTTATACCATAGGTAAACTGATTTTGAAATAAAATTATAATTCTTTATCTTAAGAGTTAAGTTTGACTTTTGAATCAGATAGAAGTATCAATATGAGTATTTACAGATTCCCGTACGTAGATTATCTATTTGAACAACTAGAATGATTTGGAGGCTTTAAGAAAGGGTAAGACTGTAATTTGATCTTTTCTAAAACTACCGTTAGACTTTCATCATTTTAAGAAAATACATGAAGAATTCACTTAAAACCGAATTTATTTCATGGATATGCTTTCCAAAATCATAGTTGGACTTTTAACATTTTAAGAAAAATATGAAGAGTTTACTTGGAACCAAGTTTACTTTATTGATTAAGTTTTTCAAAATCACAATTGGACTTTTAGAATTCACATGAAGAGCCCACTTGGAAACCAAATCTGCTTCATGAAGTATGTTTTCCAAAATCACATTTAAATTATTATCATTTTAATAAAATACATAAATATTTCACTTGGAACTAAATCTACTTCATTAATTGTACTTTCCAAAATTACGACTGAAATTTTAACATTTCAATAAAACACATGAAGAATTCTTTTGGAACCAAATCTGATTCATGTATTATGCTTTTCAGAACTATAAGTGATTTTTTAATATATTAAGGAATATACATAAATATTTTACTTAATTATATGGTAATAAAAATATTCTTAGGCCTATATATATGACTTTATATTCTTCACTTAACTTGCTCAACTGCAGTCTCTTCTCTGCCAAATAAAGAGTTCTCTTCTTTATTAAGTATTACAAAATATGTCTAATAAGGAGCACCTTGAGAACAATACAAAATCAAGTGGTGGCAATACAAAAAACCTCCTTTATAAAAATATAGCAAATTTAACGAAGAAAGCACAAGAACTGTCAACTTTGTGTGATGCACAACCCGGGATAGTTATTTTCTCTCCAGACGAATACATTTTATGGCCAACAGAAAGTCAAGCTAAGGAAAGATTCGAGAATTATTTAAGTTTTACTCAAAAAAAAAGGAATGATAATCTTGATACACATGAAACCAATCTTGTCAAAAAGATGAAGGCTCAAGAAGAAAACATTAAAAAAATGGAACAGGAGAATGAGGAGAAAAAAATGAAGTTGTTGTTTAATGAAGTTGTTGAAGGAAAGAGCTTTTTGGAACTCGATTCTAGAGAACTTAAAGGAATAATAAAGCTAATTGCTCTTAACAAGACTAAAGTTGATGAACGTAAGAAACAACTGCAGGAGGAAGATAAACCAATAAAAGGTAATGACAACAATATTGAAGAGATGAATGATGAGCATCCCAAAAAATAATTATGTTTAAATTTTTTTGTATTTTGTTGTTGAGTCAATGTTACTTTCATATTTATTTAATGCTTTTTACCTTTTTTATTTCATATTGTTTATCTTTTCTTATTATCATGTTGTTTGCTTTATTGATGTATTGAAGTCATCTATTATAATTTATTTTATTGTTGTTTAATCAATATTATTATATGTGTAAGACTTGACATGTTATATTTCAATTTCAGTAATATATATCCCTCCCTCATCTCATAGCTAGATTAACTTAAGTTTAATTTTATTTGATACTAAATATTATTTGAGACATTTTGATCTATAGATTAATAATTTTTTAAATCTTTTTAATAAATACTTACGCAAGAAAATAATACATAATCTTCTTAGATATGAAAACTTCACTAAACCAAATAACTTATAAGGGTGGAATCAAACTTATGTCGATAAATGTTTTTTGTTCAAGTTGAATTTTATCAAGCAAAGTGTTGAAAAAAGAAATTACTTCTGAATGACTCGTTGTATTATTTTAATCATGTGACTCATTGTGTTGTTTTAATCATATGATTTAATATATGCTTATATAAAAAAATGGTAGCATTGCAGAAGATTAATTTTTTTTTTGTTGATTGATTTGAATTTGAGGCATTGTCAATTGAACATTTGTGGTAGTGTTAATTGGAATAGTTCTTTTAAAATTAGATATGTAAATCTGGCCGATGATGTTGTCATGAAAAAAGTATTTTTTTTTTTCATCCAAATATAATAGTTTTTTCAATCTTTAAAGAATTTCATATACAATGTTTGTCTTGAAATGATGTATTTATAAAACTTTGGTCTTAAAATAAAATTTTGATATTTAAATACATACCAAAATATATTATACCATAATGCACATTATTCTTTTTTTCTCATACCATATTATACTCTTCCTAAAAATTAGAAGTTGTTATTCTTCTTTAAGTAATCATGTTAATTTCTCTTTCTTGTCCATTAAATCTTATATCTTATAGAAAGATTCAATCATTACTTTCTCTTTAATTCAATAAAGTAGTCAAGAAAAATAAAATTTGAGTGACACATATCTACAATCACAGGAGAATTGCATCTATGATTCGAAGATATTGTAAGGGGAGGTGTTGTTGTTTTTATTAGTGAGGACAAATCGCTTTCATTTTCAACAATTTAATAGTAGAGCTTTAAAGAGTAGGCGGTTTGTATCTTTCTATGACCTCCAGAATAAGAAGTAGGAGGATAGGTAGAGCAAGAGCTCTTGAAGTCTACCTGAACTTATTGATTTTCTGCAGATTTCATTATCAAGAATTATTATATATAAATTAAATAAGTCAAGTCAAAGTACATAGAAATATAATAAAATTTTACGATAGTTTTAAATACATTTTTCTGATTTGTTAATTATAAAAAATGTCTTATTTTTATGTGTAGTGAATAAAGATGACGAACTTTGAACATGATATGATAGTTACTTTCTATTGGAATGACGAAATAATTATTGAAATGAACGTATTCAAATATACATAATGTGCTAGAACGATCATTAGCAAGTCTACTTCAAATGAACTATGTAGAATTGATTGGATTGTTGAATCAGAAAATAAGAGCAAATAGTAAAAATATTTAAATGAATATTTCTGAAAAATATCCATGTTCAATTCAAGTTAACAATTTAAAGTTCATGAGCTCAAAATTGAAAATGACTAATCTTTGCTATGATTTTTTTTCATACCTCAAAAAATTATGAATAAAATTGATATGGAATATTTTGAAAATGGTGAACGGAAAATCAACAAATCAAAGTGATGTATATATTTGATATTTGATATTTGAGCAGGATTCAGAGACGTTTAGAGTATAATTGATCATAAATATGTAGTCAAGTTAAGTGTGGAATATTTGAATAAAATTCAGCATGAGAATATCATTATTTGTTTTTTGTATTTCTTAGAAGGTATATGATACATATATCTATCTTTTAACTTGACTTCAATTGACATTTACACCCTCCAACTTTGAATGTGCGCAAGGAGTCACTCAGACTTGTATAAAATTGAACAAATAGACACATATATTCTACGTGACATATTGCACGTAGGACGCCATTGTAGGATGCAAAATGTCATGCAGAAGTGATTAGGGCGTCATGCGGAAGCTTACAATTGTTAATCATGATATCGATAAATCAGATGACAAAAACTTATGCTAAAAATCAAAATATTATTATATGGAATTTGGTCAATTGGCCTACATATTAAAAACTAATAAAAAATATTAAAATTGTTGAAAGGAAATCTCCCGATAAACTAATCTCTTAAATGTCTACATTGTGGATGCTATTGTGTTTTGCTATAAGAATATGAATCTTCAATTTATAGATCTCCAAACTTTTCCTCTAAGGAAAGAATAAATCAAATATGGAAGAAAATTATATTTTCCTTTCATAAAAAAGTCCAAGCATTTAAGGTAATACTTTGACTTTCTTTTAAGGAAAATTAAAACTCAAATATGGTAAGAAAATCAGGGAAAAACCCTAACAGGGCACACATGTGTACTTATTCAATTTTGTACAAGTTTAAATGTCTACTTGTGCACACCCAAAGTTGATGTCACCACCCAACCCACCGGGCTGTGCGGGCACCTACCCTAACACCTAAGTAGGAGAACCCTCAATTCCCAAACAGTTAAAAACATGCGGAAGATTAAGAAAACTAAGATAAAAACAAATTCATGGAGATTTTCATAAAATAAGAGTTTAAAACAATTCGAGTTAAGACTTGTAAAATAATTAACACCCCATGGATCTAGTCTAAACAGGTACAAGAGCTACTAAGAGTACAAAGTATAACAAAATTATAAATGACACAGCTCCCACCACATAGAAGGAAAAATAGAAGTTGTTAGAGATTGTCTTCGTCTTTACCTACGAAACATCACTGATCCTGCAATCAGACTATGCCAAAAAGGCATAGCAAGAGTAGTATCAGTACAACCATATGTACTGGTAGGCATCATCGGTCAACCCGATGCCCACCGCATAATATAATCGACTAGCAAGAAACATGTAATAAGACTGTTCATTTCTCCGCCTTTATATTTTCCCGCTCTTACTAATTCAGGATACTTAAGAATACACTAGTACACTTGACTTTCAACCCCTAAATCATTCCAGTCTTGATCATAGCTTAACTATTCTAATCCTCAGAGGAGTTTTCGGATGTAACCGCTACCAACCTAGCCAACCACTCACGACATAACCCTTACTTTTTTCACATCTCCACTCGACCCTCAACCTTATGGTACATTCTATCAAGACTTATTAGACGTTTCAATATGACTCCCCTTCCGGGGAAATACCCAACTATTAACATTATGACATATCACCACCCCAATTCTTAACGACTATACACATTACCGCCTATCTAAAATAACACCTCATAACATTTGGACCTTGGTCTCCACTTACCATACCACTTCCCGATTGGACCCGACTATTCACAATTCATTCATTAACGCAATATACCCAATTACCTTACGACACCGCGAACTCACATATATAAACATAATGCACAATCCAACTATCTTTTCAGGAAACATGTTCAATTCCACATTATCAATAACATGCATATATGACAAGTGGTCCTCTCATGGAACTCACGCCCAAACTGTTAATGTGCTGGAACGTGACACCCGATCCAACGCATGTATATGTGTCGGTATGTAACACCCGATCCAATGTATATTAGTGTGTCGGTAAGTGACACCCGATCCAATACATGTATATGTGTGTCGGTAAGTGACACCTGATCCAATACATGTATATGTGTGTCGGTACGTGACACTCGATCCAATGAATATTAGTATGTCGGTCTGTGACACCTGATCGAATGCACATCCGATCCCATCAACACAATCACAATCACACTCTTATCTATAACGAACATACTTATAATCACACAATCAAGTATTAGGTTCATGGCATGCAATTGTACATATTCAGTCTTTCCATTAGGTTCGATCCATAATACCTCTAATCCCATACATGTATGCATATCACGAAGCCATTAACAAGTTTATATCACACAACAGGAAATCAACCCATCACATAACCCTAGCTCATGGGATAGGGCTTCCTCCTACGATATACGTTTGATGTAACACCTAGGAATATATGTATAATCATCTTTTTTCGGTGCACAAAATCCTACGCATGAATTCTACCGTCAATTACCAATATACTACGCAATGAGTCACGAATTTATAACTACTTAATTAATAAACCTAGCCTACCTGGATGCCAAGTAGTTGCAGAGGGGTTATAGCTCCAATCCAGGCTTTCGAACGGCGAGACAGTGGATCTTGGCTGAAAATCCGCACACTATCGACATCCTTACCCTAGAAATCTCTTTCTCCTTCCTTCCTAAGCTTAGAGCAGCCTTTGGGGGTTTTCTGGAGTGTTCCTCGCCTCTTTTGGTGTTTTTGGAAAAAAAGAAAATCAGACTTCGCGTTATTTACATTTTATCTCGCCTATCTAGCTCTGGCGGCCACTTATCCCGCTAGAGCGCTGCTGCCCTGGCGACATCTGGCCCGCTCTGGCGGGTTGAGAGGCCCAATTTTTTCCCGACATTTTTTCTTTCCAAATTAACGACAGTTCGGGTCGTTACAGTTGAAGGACATAGATATCGATTGAAACCAACTTAAATGACATATTTATGTATTATGCCTTCTTAGAATCCAACCCTCTACAAGTGTGTTGAAATTACTATTTATAAGCAACAACGGGGATATATTAATCAATAGAAAAACTCCATTCGAGTCCTAGAATACTATGCCTAATAGAAATGCTCCATCAAGACGCTCATACTGTTACGTGAGCCAAATAATCACTACAAGAAAATATGAAATTAACTACGAAATTTATAGGCAATTTCTAGCTAATTTGTCACTAAAATGATCCTAACTAATTGAATTTCTCATAGTCCGTCGTTAATTCATAGTTAAATGAGATTAACATGTTTTTATTATTTAGCCATAAAAATTTATCCATAGCTAATTTCTCATTTTCTAGTAGTATATTCCTCTATAAATAACAGAAAACTTGTATGTATACTAGATAGGGACCCCGTGGGAGCACGAGGCCCAATACATATTACTCTTTCTATTTTAATTTATTTATGTGGTATATGTGGAATTTGAAGTTAATCAATTTTTAACATGTTTTTGTATATTAGAGTCAACCAATTTTTTTATATTATATATATATATATATATATAGAGAGAGAGAGAGAGCGCTTTTAAGTTGCTAATTATTGTGATTTATAGTATTCTTACGTAACTTTCACATAATATATATTACTCCTTTTGTGTTGATTTATGTGACGCAAATGAAATTTCAAAATTCAATCAATTTTTTTTTATAAATTCTTTTGATATTTAAGTTATTAATTATTGTGATTTACAATATATTTTATGTATTTTATATAATATCTCTCTCTTTATCCCAATTTATGTGGTATAGATGAAATTTTGAGAGTTAACGAATTTTTTTTATATATTTTCAAATATTTTAAGCTATTAATTATTATGATTTATAATATTTTTTACATAATTTTTTAATATATATAAAGTGATGAAAGATAAAATTTTAAAAAAGAAAACAACAAAATTACCAAACTACCCTTGGCTAGAAGCAGGCATGTTGACGAAGTCATGTCCAGTGGCGGACCTAGAATTTTTGTTCAGGGAGTTCGAAAAATAAAGTATAAACGTGTAAATAAGCATTTAGAAATGGGACCCTTGAATTTTTTTGGGTTTAAAACCACACTTTTAGCACGTTTTTAAAATATATAATTTTTTTTTAAAAAAAGTGAAAAACAGAACTATAAAATGCTATCACAAGGATTTGAACTGGTGAAGTGAAGCTAAATTTCAAGGGACTTGCCACTACACTATCAATTTCTCCTTGTCATTGAAGGGGTTCAAAATATATATATATATATATCTACAGAAATACAGAAAATTTATCTTATATATACGGTGTAATTTTTACCGAAGAAATTCGGGTGAACCTCTGGATCCCAGCTTGATGTTCTCAGCTTCTCGATCGTTCAACATTGGGCGTTGTTCCATCAAAATTCATCTGAATGCGAAAGTGATAGCAAGGAATACGACAGCTACCGGTTACTTTCCCTTTTGAGTTGGTCTGCATTTCTATTTTACTCTGTTTTGTTTGGCAATATGGGTCACTTTTGGGCCTAACATTTGTTTATTCTCTTTTTATTTATCAATGCCTTTTGGGGCTTTTTAATTATTTTTTTTAAAAAAAAAAACCCTGGATCCCACGTGATTTCACCCCTGGTCATGCCTGCTTGTAGCCTGTTCTACTAAGTAGTAATATCTAGCATATTCATCTTTTTATCCTTTTATTCTATCAACAGAACACAAGTCCTTAGCTGACTTTGCGCCACAAGTTTCCACATTTTTTTCTGATAACGATCATCTTTACGTGGTATATAACATATATATAAATCACCACTTGATGTTTGTCAATTGTCATTAATGCTGAGACCTATCCAAATCTCAAAGAATCAAGACAGTCCAAACATTTTTTAAAATACTATCTATAGTTTTCGACTTATAATTTGTTTGGTTAAGTTTTTCTAAGGTTAAAAGTGTTTGTTTTGTTTTTTTTAGAAAAAAATGAGGTATCTAATTAAGCTTATAAGAGAAGAAAAAGTATTTTAAAGTAAAATTAGAAGTTGAAAAAGATAATTTGTCCCTAAAATATATTTTTTAAATTCTTTAAAGAAAATACACTAAGAAATATTTTTTAAAAGTTTGACACAGTAGTAATTGCTACTCAAAATAGATATTTGAATTGATTATCTTTGAATAAGAATCTTCTCATTATCACTTATTTCTTGAATAAATAAATAAAATAACTAAAAATCAAAGAAAGATTTTGTTTTCGTTGAAAATATAAAAAGGGGTTATAATTTTTTATAAGATAAGAAAGAAATTTTATTTGTGTATACACATTTCAAAAAGGTCAAATAGAAATTGCTTCTATAATTAATATAAATGAATTTTAAAAATTTAACTAAACAAGTTATTGATTATTGGTAGGGAGTTTTTCTCCCAAATGGGCCCGCCCTATATGAGGTGAATTCCAAATAGTCAAGATTTTTAAGTGGGTACAGATGAGGAAAAAAGGGAAAATTATATATAATAACAAACAATTAATTCAAATTAAATACTATAAATATACTTTGATTTAATTGTACCCTATAGCAAACTATTGCTATTTTCGCCACTCTCCCTGGTGGAATCTCGCTCGCCACTCTCGTTTGGTGGCAGTCTCGCTCACCTCTCTCGCTTTTATACAAACACAAATGTATAAAATGTGTTTGTGTTTGTATAAAGCGAGAGGAAATTGTATGTATACATATATTTTCGTTCCCCTCTCTCCCCTCTCCCAGATCTCACTCGCCACTCTCCCAGATCTCGCTCTCTCACTTTCGAATTATACAACTGTTTTTTTTGTATATGTATAGCGAATTATACAACTGTTTTTTTTGTATATGTATAGCGAATTATACAACTGTTTTTTTTGTATATGTATAGCGAATTATACAACTGTTTTTTTTGTATATGTATAGCGAATTATACAACTGTTTTTTTTGTATATGTATAGCGAATTATACAACTGTTTTTTTTGTATATGTATAGCGAATTATACAACTGTTTTTTTTGTATATGTATAGCGAATTATACAACTGTTTTTTTTGTATATGTATAGCGAATTATACAACTGTTTTTTTTGTATATGTATAGCGATTTATATAACTGTTTTCTTTGTATATGTATAGCGAATTATACAACTGTTTTTTTTGTATATGTATAGCGAATTATACATATATATGTTTGCTATGGAGCGCAATTATGCAAACTTTGCTATAGCATACAAATATGAATTTTGTGTTTGCTATATGTGAAAGTTGCTAAAAAAAGGAGAAGTTTTCCCTAAAATAAAAGAATGAAGGCTCAGAACTGAACTTGCGCCAATCTACCCATTTTTGGGCCAATTCCCTCTTCGTAATACCATAACCAAATGCACCATTCAAAATAATATTTCAAGACTTTGAAACGATCGAACTAGACGAAGATAAAATCTTTTGGTGGTCAAAGAATTGTTAAAAAGAAAAATGGGGCAACAGAAGTTTGTGATACTATTGTTTGGGAGGAGTAGTTAATGTTAAAGAGTTTGACGTCAAAACAAATATTTTCTTCACACAACATATCATAACTTATCCCATCTAAAAATAGACACCACCCAAAATTGGTGAACTAAATGAATAATTATTTCAGGTCACCCATTTTTGGATGAACAATGCTTACTGTTTGAAACAATCAACAAGATTGCGCTGCCTGCTCTTTTATCACAATTCACAGCATAACATTTGGAGTATTCAGATCTGCATTTTTGAAAAGATGGTTAGAAATATAATGAACTGAAAAGATGAAATTCACAAGCCCAACTAACAAATTAACTAATGGATGCAAGAAAAGATTGAACAGTATAATACAAGATAAAAAGATTGAAGTTAGCCACACAAACTGTTTACCTAATCAAATGGCATTCAAGACCAGAATTTTTTATTTCCCCCTTCACTCCACTGGGCAAATTATTACTGCGTTCGTCCTACTTATAACTAGAAGACGAATTATCAGCTACTTCCTTGAGCAAGAAACTCATGTAGCATGAAGAATGTCCATACTTCATCATAAGAATAAGAAAGTAGAACGTCTAAATCTTGTAAACTCAACATATTTCACTCGTGTGTCAAGGAATTACCCAAACCAAATAGATATGCAAAATGTGTGATCCTAGTCCAGGCAAAAGATCCATCATAACCGATATTTATAACACTAGAAACTAGCTTACAGCAGCATTATATAAAGAAACCAGAAAATCACATGTAGAAGTTATAGCATATGGGAGAATGTCCCTCTATGTATCTCATTGATGTGGAGGAACATGAGCAGCTAAAGACCAACCCTTCAATATGTCTATGGAAAAGACAAAAAGATTGTCAATATGGAGGTTGAATTCAATGATATATTTCAAGAGACTAATAGATTATGGTGATGAAAGAATCCCCAAATAAAGATCTGCATGCCTGCTACAGCAACATGAATTTTCTCAAATCTATATATCGTAACAGTAATACACCAGCAAGAAATAAGGTCTTTACAGGTCATGTGATTCATTAAGGTACTGACAAGTTTGACCTGAGGGTAATCATACTACTCATAAACTATTAATTCTGGAGACTGATTTTTGGAGAAACAAACTGTTTTGAGTTGAGATAATTTGCAGCTTGTTGGGACGGCTATTTATGCCATTTGCATGCAAATGCCAGATTTCATGAAGTTTCACCCCCTACGGTGGATGATTCAGCTCCCATTTGGCCATAGATTTCGAAGCTTAAACTTGAAAATGTGAGTTTTTGAAGTTGTGATTTTGGAATTCGAAGTTGTGTTTGGACATGCATTTTTACGGAAAAAAAATTGAAGTTTTATGAGTAAAAGTCCCAAAAACTGGTCGAAGTAAGTTTTTGGGAACCTGAAAATATTTGAAGATCAGATTTTGAAAATCTGATCAAATTTCATGGCCAAACAAATACGTGAAGATAAATTTTCAAAATCTACTTCCAATATCTATGGTCAAACTCTAGCTCAATGTTTATTTGGTCAAACCCCACATACGGAAAGAGGTCTCCAAATAGAAAAGCTGATTTAGCTGTGCACAACTATGGTCCTTACCTGATGTTAGATGGACTAAACAATGGTCCTTATCCGATGAGGAAATGTGTAAGTACCTTGTTCATGTGCAGTTATTTGATGTTTAAAGTATTTCTGAAGAATACATATGAAATACCCCACCCTTGTCACATTGTTTTGGCTTAGTAATCTCAAGGCAAATGAAAGGTCCATGTAACACAGATTCCAACTATAGGGACTTTTGATAAGTTTCTGCAAGGTTGCCAATTTGATAGCTAGCTTCAGCTCTGTTTCTTGGTCATTGATCTTTACTCTGTGGAGTATTATGTGCTTAGCTTAAGCTTCCACAATGCTTTGTACCGGCTGCAGCAACTATCCATCTCAGTGAACCCTTTAAAGGGTTGCGCAATGAAGCAAGATATGTGAGTTGCATACAAGCTACTCAGAAAGATCAACTTACTGGACATGGAAGATTAGAAGAGATGGGTCGCTTTCAGTAAAGTCATATCATCCAAAGCTCTTGGTGAGGGATGGATATGATTCCATACTTGCTGGTTTGATTTCGTTGGATACCAAGAAAGGTGTGGTTTTTTACTTGACGGCAAAGAGGGAGCAATATTGACAGCTGAGACCTTGAAAAAAAAGGAAAGCGGACTACATATGTACAGTGGTGCTTCATGTGCAAATGTTCAAGTGAAGATGTAGACCTCCTCCTCTTACTTTAGTTGGTGGTGACTTGCTTGTGGTGTGAGATTTTGAGATGGTTAGGACTGCATTGGGCGATGCCGGGCACAATGATGGAGCAAGTTCCACTGAAAAAAAATTAGAAGGAAGAGAAGTCAAAGGCCTGGGATGTTGTCCCACAAGCAATTGTGTGGATCTAGTCGAAGAAAAAAAGTAGAACTTTCAATGAAATAGAGAATGATCACGTACATTGAGGAAAAACATCTCATTTCTTGTTTCTTTTTGGTGCACCCTTGAGATTTCAATTTGAATAAATGATTGGGTGTTGTTCATAGAGAATCGTATTATGTAGATTCTCTACTTTTTGGTATACAGTTTGTATACCAAAAAGTTTCTCATTATTAATAAAAGGTTGCATACACATGTGACTCATGACGCATACCTTAGATTTGGGAGATTTGTTGTTACTGGATCGAGTTAATGATTTCACAGAACAAAAGTAACAAGCATCGGTTGTTTCACTGGGGAGTTTATTTGATTGTCTGGAAAGTTCGTGCTTGTTGAAGTGGAAACAAGCCCAGCATTGTTTTGCTAGATACAATTTAGAAAACTGCCGCTGCACTTCGTTTTTTCCCCTTTCAGTGGTTTTGGTAAGTCTGACGGCTGTATTTTGATTTCAGTTCACAACAGTAATTTAATAAGAAATTTAACATAAGTCAGAAGTTAACATAGGTAATCCTCATTTTTCATCACCAATCATCATAGATGCAACATGATAACATCACAGTAATGAGACAACTAAAACTCATCAACCTTAGATCATGCGAGTAAAACCACCAAATGAACAATAAGCCTTACCTTTAAGGGTTTTATCATAGTTTTCCAGCTGTGTCATAAAACCAGCATTGGGAGAAACGACTGGTCTTTTACTCTTGACAAGCTCAAAAGCTTCAGAGTGACTCATACCATGCTTTTTCATCAGATAAGCGATGACTATGGTTGCACTGCAAAAGCATAGAACAAAAAAAACAGTGACTATTTTGATAATGACAACTGAGAAGCAGTAAACTGGTTGCTGTCAATTATTAGTACTTGACTGAATATTGGACAGTTAAGTACATCTACTGAAGAAAACAGTGATCTCACTATACAAAAGGAACACCAGGAAAAGCAAACAAGATAAAATTTTAAGTTCTAGAAAGTTCTTTCTCAATTTCCTTTTTCACTATTGTTCGTGAAGTGTCAAAGATTTAGAGAAAATGACACCAACCATGGTATAAGAAGGAAAAAGGTAAGTTTTATTCGACCCAAATGTTATACTAAAAAGAGTTAGCTGATTCAATATATATAAAGACAAACAATTTACTAAAGCGAATCTAAGTCCAGACCACATAAGATCAAACTAAAATAGGGCAAGAAGCAGATTGCTAAATATGAATAGGATTCCATATGGATAAAAAAGTTTCATATTAAAATTTAAGCCGATAACCAAATTCATCCCCCCCCCCACACACACACACAATCCTTTTTTATCTTGCACTTGTAATAATGAAGTCAAGCTGAAGGTATGGCATGCCTTGATGATATAACTACTATTGCTAGGATAGATTTGAAAGAGATCAGATGAGCAAGTAACAGGAGAGTCTCGCTACAACAAAGAAAGAAGGCTACACAGATGCCCTTCAAAAATCCATAAATACATGAAACTTGTGCAGTTAGCTTTTAAAGAAGGCTAAAACTATTATGAGAAATGGTCAACTTCAGAACTGCAATGGTGACTCACTAAATCTTCCACTTCACCAGGTCTATGTTGAAATATCCGTCACAGTTAAGTAATGCCATACACACAGAAAGTGGCATCAAAAGAAACATAAATGAGCGTAATCAGTTAAATATTGACGATAACAATTCATTCTTTCAAAGTTTTAACTTTGGAAGCATTACTTTACACCTCTATACTAGATTTCCGACGAAGAGCACAAAAGATGCAAGGAACTTGGAGAAACTTGCAATCCAGGTTAAGGATTAAGGTCTTCAGCATGACTGCAAATGTCCAAAAAGAATATCATAGGAACTTTGCTGATCCAGGACAAATGTTGTCCTGCTCACCCCCAACAGCAAAAGATGTGGTTGGAAGCTACCTCCATGATACTGCTTTAGTTCACAGTATCAAGCTGAAGATGGAATATGAAGGTTACTATTCTTGAGTTAGGCTTAGTCATAATATTTTTCTTTTGATTATATATAGCAAAGCAAGATGGAGAGAAGCTAGTTTGGCTTAAATATTGTACAAAACCGGTATAGTTTTAAGCACCACTATTTTGTATTGTTTATCCACATACAAAACCATGATTTCAAGATCCAGGCAAAGATGCTTGAAATCACCTTCTGGATTTTCCAGCAAAGCAATGGACCAGCACACCACCACCCTGTCCTTTTGCTTCTTCAATGAAGTCGAAGCATTCCTCAAAGTAATGTGAAATATTTACATCAACTCTGTCATGAACTGCCCAAAATTTGCAAGAAGTTGAAAATATAAACAAATCATTCATCAATCTCATTAAAAGTGAAAAAAATTTAGGACATTAAGGCAGAAGGCCTCAGTTTATCTTTTCTGTATTGGAAAGTTAACAATCTTTTTTTTTTTCTGATAAGGAAAATGGGATAGTTCCAACCTTTACTAGGTAGATGAAAATGAAGGTGAAGCAAAATTATAATAAGGCATTATCATAAGGAAGAATCTGATAAAGAAGTTGGTACAGGTAAAAGAGGCAGAGTCCCAAGAAGGCTCTGGTAGGAAAAGTTGTACTTCACGTTGCTATAGTAGAGTTCTTTGCTTCTCCAAATTAGATAGTTAACCAGAAAATTTTACATAATTTTATGAAGGACCACTACAAACAAAACTAAGGGGGGTTTAGCAATAAGAGAAACGAAGAGAAAAGACGGGAAACAGGAAGAAATTCACAGTACAGCAGCAGCACCAGTGCGGACAACTTAGAGTGTGGCACGGTACTTCCTGTTCTCTTAGTTCTATTTAAGTATAGTTGCTGTTGACTATACTTACATAAAGTAAGGAATGGACCATACATTAGTTATTGACTTATATAACATGGAGATACAAATTTTCTCACCACGTGCATATATTCAAGACACATTTAAAGAAATTCAGCTATATTAAACAAAGTTAGAAACTTCCTACCAGAAAGGACTTTGTAGACAAACTCATTTGGATAAGGAGGATTTATATCTCTAGCAATCGTCAAAATATGAGTTAGATTCAAGCTTTTGAGTGCAACTTTATTGTTGGCAGCTCCAAGGGACCCTAAATAGAGACCCTAAGAAATATAAGGAAACAAATAAGTATAGGTGAAAAATAAAGCTAGAATGGCTAGGAATCGTGGTTTAGTACCTCTTCAATCATACAAGGATTCTTATCTTCTCGAATGATTTTTGCTACAGACATTGCACGCATTAGAGCTTCAATTTGCCCATCATAAAACTCCAGAGCTTGAGCCATTTTTCGGTTTCTTCCTTGAAATAGCTTGAACTTTCTGAAAATTTTAGAAGTTCTGGGATTTTTGGCATATAAGTTTTCTATTAGTAATAAATTAGTAAGAGTTTATGCATACAGAGGAAAATCAAGATTCAGGACACACCTAAAAATAAAGTAGACTGAAGTCTAAAGTGTTGCATACCCCAATACTGTCTCCCAATGACAGCTCAAGCACTTGAAGGAAAGAATAACCTACTACTTGAGTACCACAAAGTTTAACACCTTTTCTCCTAAGGGAAACTTAAGCATTGCATATAAGGAATTCCAACATGAAGTAACTTATTGGTCTTTCTTCTTACAACAGCTCCATTGGGAATTTTTAGCGGAAAAATAGGCTCCTTTTCAATTCTTGAATTTGCAGTTGCTGGTTCGAGTTACCTTATTTTGTAGTATGGCTTTTAGTTACTGTGCAAATCTTACCCGAATTCCAAAAAAAATAAAATGATAAGGTAGGGTAAAACCCAAACACATGAAGATTTAGAAAGCCAGTGTGGGGATTTTTCCTAACACCATTTTCATTTGATATTCTTCCAAGAATGGCTCTATGAAGAATGAAATTATGTTCACACTGCACATCTCACCAAGACATTGGTGAAAGCTATGAACTCAAACTCTTGTCATTCAATTACACCTCAATCCCAAACTTATTGGCTATATGAATCGTGTACATCCTCTCTGCTGTATTCAGGCCTATTCGTTCCATTTCTATATAATTTGTCAATGTTAGAGGATTCATCATACTATGATTATTTGTTAAGCTGGTCATCTGCCTACTGCAAACCATTTTCATTATCCTGGTTTGGGACTGGCTATTTGAAGCTACCAAGAGGTCCAACTCTTGTAATTTGTAAATCCGTAATAGGTATACAATAGTTGAACACAAAATTTGGCACAAAGTTGAAACAATTATCCAAGCATTTGATTCTAGAGAGCAGCAGAATTGCAGAAATCCAGAGATGAGTTCTTGAGAAAAAAAAAGGCATAATACATAAACAAATACTCAAACTTCGCCTCAGCTGGCAAGTAAGCAATCTAACTTTGAGAGTGCACATCTAGACACCTCAACTTAGTCTCAAACTGACAACTAAACACTCCCAACTCGTCCTCAACACCCGACACTGATGTAGCACACAAACTTTGGAGGTGTGCAGATGATCTTTTGTAAGTCGGAGTGACGTGTCTAGATATGCATACTCAAAATTATAATGCTTGCTTGTCCGCTGAGACAAGTTTGAGCATCTGTTTAAGTATTAAAGTGTGTTGAACAAATCATAATTGTTCATAATATTCCACTAAACTAAAATTCTTTTGGGACTTTGATCAAACATCTCCGGGGCAACAAAATTCAGCCCCCACATTCCACGGAAATTTCAAAAATTCTGCCTCTATGAAGCTGCTAATTGATTGAAATTTCCCATATTAATTTATTTTTTCCAGATTCCATTTGTGCAAAACTCAAGAAGTTTGGAAATCCATATTGAAGAGTTGAAAATCAATTGGGTATTCTCAGAATCGAACAATCATCAATTGATACAGAAGAAATACAGCTAAAATAACAAAGAAACGAGAAGGAAAATGAATTAATGAAGATCTTACCGCGCTGCGAATCAAGAGTAGATATGATGGCAATTTGCAGAAAAACAATATTACAGTAAAGACAAAACAGAGTTCTGTTATTTCACAATTGGGGTTCTAAGATAAATTAGAGGGGGTGATTATCTTTTTACCTACCAAACAAAGTTTAGCCACTGTTTCCCATAGGCTAATTGAAAATTAATTACTTTTTAAAGCAAATATATATTTGAACAATTTTATTTTATTTGAACAAAATTTTAATATTATCATAGTTCATTTTTACTTATTTTTTATAAATAAATTATCACTTTTAATATATTAAAAATATATATTTTTCTCATGATTTAACCTTAATATTTGTTATTTATTTCCTAAATCATTTTACAAAATTTAATACTCCGTAAGCATAGATGTATCATATGATAAAATATGGAGAAAAGGACATAAATAGTCTCTTAATCATAGAAGTAAGTCTAAAATGGTCATTTAACTATATTTTTATTGGATTTAGTCCTTTAACTATTTAGAAACTTATCAATTTTGATCCTTTAACTATACACTTATCAGTTTTAATCCTTTAAGTATGCAAAACTTATCAGGTTTGGTCCCTTAACTATACATTTACCGATTTTAGTCCTTTAAGTATTCAAAAACTTATTAAGTTTGGTCTTTGTCCTTTTCTTTTTATACAAATAACTTAGATTTATATTAACGGAACTCTTCGTGAAATTAAATATTTAACCCATTTTAAAGTTGTCTCTATTCCCGCTATTTTTTCTTCAAATTACTCTGATGAAAATAACAATAACCTCAACGATTCACAATAAAATTAATTAGGAAAGAAGATACAAGTCCTAATTTTATTCAATGGAGGATAAAATGAAGAATATAATTGTTGCTAATGACTTGAATATATTGTGTTCCGTTAACGGTTCATAATCAGTGCGAATATTTTAATATTTTTTTTCATACAAAAGAAAAATAAGAGATTTGATCTTATAACTCAAATTTCTTTACATAAAATAAAATGAATAGACTAATAAAATCAATCTATTTTTAAAAAAATGCAAATCTACCATTTTATAAATTTCATACTTTGAAAAATTAACGGGTAATATTTTTTTTTATAATAAAGTTTAGCATATTCAAGTCATTAGTAGCAATAATATGCTTCATCGTATCATCTGTTGAATAAAATTATAACTTATATTTTCTTTCCTCGTAAATTTTATTTTGAATC
Organism: Solanum tuberosum; assembly: GCF_000226075.1. Classification (NCBI taxonomy): domain Eukaryota; kingdom Viridiplantae; phylum Streptophyta; class Magnoliopsida; order Solanales; family Solanaceae; genus Solanum; species Solanum tuberosum. The sequence goes on along the minus strand of NW_006238936.1, from coordinate 18,967 downwards.
GCTGAGGTTAAAATTTATTGCATAAGGTAATTTGAAGGAAAAATAGCGGGGAGAGAGAAATAACTGAAGAAATGGCTAAATTGTCACTCCCCGAGCCTACACCTCGGACGTGGCTGGCACTCGAAGACCATTGCTGGCCTCGAGCGAACCCTTGGCCTGACTTACTTACTCAGCGGAAGACTTAAACATTAATACAATGATCAAATGAACTTACTCAAATAACTTAGTTAAATAACTTAGAATGTTTAAGAGTCAACATTCAACTTGGCCAAAATGGCAACTCAAGTCTTAACATATGAAATGACAATGTAAAGACATCCGACTACTAACGGTCTATGAAGCCTCTAAAACAAAGAGGGATGTCGGGACAGGACCCCCAATCATCCTAACATCTGAAAGACTAGAAAGCAAATAAAAGAAGTCCTCCGGAATGCAAGGGGGCTCACCACTGACTCTGGAGTGCTCAACTAGATCAACGGCGCGCTGGATGCTGATCCTGGTTACCTGCGTCTGCATCATACTAAAGATGCAGGCCAACTGGCATCAGTACATTGAATGTACGAGTATGCGAGTTGAAATGCTAAACAACAACTTAAGCTTAAAAGGATATGAGAGGAATTGGAGAACTTACCTAGCTCAACTCAACTCAACATGACTGAACTCATTTCAATATAAAGCAGTTTAAAAGTAAGTGCAATATAAAGAAAAGTTGTTTAAAAACATGATGTCAACTCTATGTATATACAAGGATACAACATAACTCTGAAATGTATGTAAAA
>NW_006238936.1:0-17138 GCF_000226075.1 Solanum tuberosum | reverse complement strand
GGTTACTAAAATAGTCATAACTTTTTACTCAGATATTGGATTGACATGAAATTGGTGGGGTTGGAAAGTAGATTCAATTACCTTTAATTGGATAGGTTATAGCTCACGTAACTCTTAATATTCTAAGAGATATGGTCGTTTAAAGTTGACCCAAGCAGAATCTTACTTCAAAACTTAGTGAAACTTCAAGAACATTTATCAAGAACTCATCAAGAACTCTAATCTTTAAATTTCAAGAGCGAAATTATGCTGAATAAATCATGATTGGTGTGTGGGTGAAAGAACCCAACACTATGGAAGCTTACATACCTTAATGGATTGAATCCTGGCGAAATTCACAAGCAATTCCTTACGACGACGAATCTAGCTTTGTCCTCCTTTCTCTTTTCTTGCGTTCCTCCTCCAAAACCCTAGCTCTATTTGGTAAATGTAATCAGTTTAGACCCCTTATTAATGACCAAAAACGAATTAAAATAAAAGGGTAAGGAAAAGACCAAACTACCCTTTAAAATCCGGATTGAACATTTTCTTAATCCAACAGCCCAATTTCCAAAGGGAATATCTCTCATACGAACTCGGAATCGCGTAAACTTGGTGGAGTTGAAAAGATCGTTCCAACCATATCTATAAATACTCCTAACTCATCCTGAGCTAGGAGTTATGATAATTTGAAAATGACTAAAACTCAACTTTTCTTGCTTACAATTTTCCAGATTTCCCTTGAACTTTCCAAAAACGAAAATTTTCAGATTTAAACTACATTCTAATTATTTCTAGATGCGGGATGTTACATAAATGATTTAATTTTTTGAGACATGATTTTCGTTAATATAACCTAAGTTATTTGTATAAAAAATAGACATAGACCAAATCAGATAAGTTTTTAGATACTTACAGGAATAAAATCGATAAATGTATAGTGAGTGGACTAAAATCGATAAATGTATAATGAGTGGACTAAAATCGATAAATATATAGTTAAGGAACTAAATTTGACAAGTTTTTAAATAATTAAAGAACTAAATCCGACAAAAACATAACTACGTGATCATTTTAGATCTATTCATAGAGTTAAAGGGACTATTTATGACATTCTCTCACTGTTGCAAATAATCCCATGGAGCTAGGCAACCTTACAAGTTAGTCCAAGAAATGAATGATTTGAATATCTTTGCAAATTGTACATATATACAGTTATTTAATGTTAAGTATATCATAGCGTACGTTGATGGGGAGAAGACGTATAGATTATAGAATCATCATAATTAAAGGAGGAAATTAGTATCAAGTTCGCAGTTAGAATTTAAAAATTATGAGTGCGAGATTCTAATTCTTTAAGATTACTAAGTTGTAAATTAATAATTTAAACATATTCAATAAATTTCTAAAGACAAATATAAAATTTAGATCAAAACTAATGAGTTCGACCAAATCAACTTAATCTTACTACCCATTTATTGATACTTTGGCCTTCGAGGAGATATATATGCACATTCTGGTAAGTTGGATAAGAGGAAAGAAATCTATGAGCTCGTCAAGGGACGTCATCTTGATTTAATTCGATCTAGAAAAAATCCATTAGAGATTTGATCTAAAGGATATATTTTGACTCACCTCACCCTCCCTAACCTTAAATTATCCACACCGCACCGCTTCGTTTGTCATTCCTAGCGAAAACACCAACATGATTATCATACAACCGAATATGAGAATCCAAATTGAAACACAATTCTCTTCCAATAAATTGCTTACGCCATCAGTTATGTTTGTTCTTCCGAACCCTTCTATATATACACACATTAAACAGATCATTCTAAAAAGACATTCACATTAAACATTTGAGAAAATGGGAGAAGAAGTGACAATTAGCAACAAACAAGTCATTTTAAAACACTATGTGAGTGGTTACCCTAAAGAATCAGACATGGAATTGAAGAATAGCACTATTAAGTTGAATGTTCCAGAAGGTTCTAATGTTGTTATTTTGAAGAATCTTTACCTGTCATGTGACCCTTACATGAGGGGACGCATGAAGAATAGCCTATCACAGGATTTGGAGTGGCTAAAGTTTTGGAGTCTGGTGATTCGAATTTTCAGAAAGGTGACTTAGTTTGGGGAATGACTGGATGGGAAGAGTATAGTATTGTAACACCTACTGATCAGAATTATCTGTTTAAAATCAATGACAAAGATGTCCCTCTTTCTTACTATACTGGAATCTTAGGTAAGTTATGAACTTTTCCTTTTATTAAATCAATTTGTGTTGTGTATTAAAGCTCATTAATTTCACTCAATTGTTTTGTAGGGATGCCTGGGATGACAGCTTATGTTGGTTTTTATGAAATTTGCTCTCCTAAGAAGGGAGAAACTGTCTTTGTTTCAGCTGCTTCTGGAGCTGTTGGTCAGCTTGTTGGCCAATTTGCAAAGATGTTGGGTTGCTATGTTGTTGGTAGTGCTGGAAGCAAAGAAAAGGTAAGTTTCATCGCGATATACCATTAGCTCTATTCACCAAGGTTAGGGAAGAATCACCTAGTATTTTTTGTCTCCACAATCTGAAACCTCATGGCTCTCGACCACTTCATTGATCACTACTCACTAGGCTACATCCTTGAATGTTGCTTAATTATATCTCCTTTAATTTGTTGGATCTGATTAGTAGTAAATTAACCTATATATCTTGCTTATTGTAATTTGTCTCTCTATCTTTGGGAAGGAGGAAAGGGATTAAGTATAAAGAAACTTTGTTACTAATTATTAAATGATGTTAAGTGTCTCCACAAAATCAAAAAGATCATGATGTTTAACTTGTAATTGAGCTTATTCTGTCTTTTTTTGTTCAATATTATTAAAGGTTGATTTATTGAAGAGCAAGTTTGGGTTTGATGAAGCTTTTAACTACAAAGAGGAGCATGATTTAGATGCAGCTTTGAAGAGGTTAGTAATCTTAGAGACCGTTTGTATTAGCTAATTATAAATAGTTGATATAAGCTTAAAATGTAAAATAAATAAATTAAGTTCTTAATAAGCAATTTATGTGTTTGGTAAAAAGTATCCATTTCTTTTGTTAGAATAATTAAAATGCCCTTAATTTGTTGTAAAATATTATGAATTGAAATATTTTCATTCAAATAAAAGGAGGAACGACATATATGGAGTGAAAAGAAAGTTAGAACTCTGTTTTGGGAAAAATATTTTGAGAATGTAAAAACAATATTGAGGATAAAATAGTAAAATATTTGGTTAAACCAAAAGTGTTTTAACTATGAGCTAAAAAATCATTAGTTAAGGATGAACAACTTCTGACTTTTAACTGATTTTGACTTATAAGCACTTTGTTGTTAACCAAACGCGGAGAAAAAACTAAAATGTCACTGGAAATATATTGATTTGTATTAGGTACTTCCCTGATGGAATCGACATTTACTTTGAGAACGTTGGAGGGAAAATGCTTGACGCAGTTCTTCTGAATATGAAACTCCATGGCCGTATTGCTGCGTGTGGGATGATCTCACAATACAACCTTGAGCAGACCGAAGGAGTGCACAACTTATTTTACCTCATCTCAAAACGAATCCGCATGGAAGGATTCATCATTTTCGACTACTTTCATCTTTATTCGAAATATTTGGAAATGATCATTCCAAAAATAAAGGCTGGTAACGTTGTGTACGTAGAAGATGTAGTTGAAGGTCTCGAAAATGCGCCCACTGCTCTAGTTGGTCTCTTTTCTGGTCACAATATTGGAAAGCAAGTTGTGATGGTTTCGAGTGAATGAATTTACACAAAAATGTTAGTAACTGGTTAGTTGGTGTGTCAGTTCTTTTAAATAAATGTACTCAGTTATAGATTCAGTAGAGAAACTTGTGTTTATACTTATGAAACGTTTTGTTTACATGATTTTGTTGAATGCATATATATGTGTGACATGACCACTGAAAGTCAAGAGGGGGGAATTAAAAATTTCTTCATCAGTCGTTAGTCTATGTTGGAAAGTCGACTCACCTACAGATTAGTATAACAGTAAATGGTAAAAGTAAATGCAGTAAGTAAAAGACTCAAAGAGTTTTTATACTGGTTCGGAACACCGATATGGTGCCTGCTTCCAGTCTCCTTGGATTACAAGGGTTTCCTTAAGAGCTTGATAAGAACTTGGGTGTTACAAAATGTTAAGATTGAGAGTCCTGTCTGATATGCAAATCAGATCTTCTATTTTGACACAACCTCTACTTGTATAACCTACACTCAGATCTTTCTTTCTCCTTTCTTTTTCAATTGTATACTCACGAGAATACGATGCTTTTAAGAAAGACAATAGAAGATAATAGTACAAGTTCAAGTGAAGTGCGTACTTCACAACTAAGGTTATGAGAAGATTATATAGTGATTGAAGACTGCTCTTGTTAAGGAATAACCCAAGGGTATTTCAAATCAAAGATCTTAGTTGAGTCCTTGATTTCGGTTGGTTGATTCATGTCCATATTAGATATGTGCATGAGCAAGTTGATTTCTTCGTTCTTTGAAGATCTTCTTGTAATCTTGATTCTCTTCTTTCTTTTGAGGATATTTGTGTGATCTTGCTGATTTGATTTCCTATCTTCCAGATCCTAGTCAGACGCTAGGATTGTGGTGAACTTGATTTTGTATCCCTTGAATGGTAGATTTCCTTTCTTGTGTTACTTTAGTAAGTGCATATTGATTTCTTCCTTTCTGGTAGTACTTTGACGTCGGGTCCTTTCTTTTTGAATTTGTTGCCTGCGAATTATCAACATATGGGATGAATATTTCATTATCAAAAGTAATCAATTATATGAGGCTATCAACCACCAACCCTTTAGACTTTGATGGAGCTAGTATACTTTGTTGAACTTTGTGTATATTTTTAAAAAAACATGTGTTACATTTAACCGTAACACATATTGATCAATAAATTTATAAAAATAAATATGTATGAAATTTAGATCAAAACTATCGAATTCAATCGAACCTACCTGATCTTACAATCCATTTATATATGGATACTTTGGCTTTCGAAGAGATATGCACATTCTGGTAAGTTGAATATGATGGAAGAAATCTATGAGGACGTCAAATGTCATGTTGATTAGAATATGTTTAAATTGATCGGAAAAATCCTTTAGAGGTTTGTCGTGATTACATCTTTTTATAGCAATCATTTTTATTATGATAATTATATTTTTTAAATCAATTTTTTATATTAGTTATATTTTATGTTTTCTATAGCTTTATTTTTTATAGCAGGAAAAAATTAGTGATCATAATTAAAATTGGATCTCTTTAACTATTACAAGTTTCAAATTATTATTCATACACGAAAAGTAAACAATACATGTTTTTGCATGAATAAAGATGAATGCTATTAATTTAAGATGAAAAGAATAATTTTATAATTCAATTAATTAGAAGTAAGTGTTGCAACAACATTACTCCATAACTTCAGTCTTTTTAGCTTGAAAATGAAGGTTGAATTTTGTAAATACAAAATTAATGAGTCGAAGATCATCATCAATATTCCCTCTGTCGCTATTTATTTTTCAAATATTTTAATTTGATTTTCCGTTTTACTTGTCATTTTTGACAAATAAAAAAAGATAATTTTTTTTTCCTATTATACCCTTAATTTATTAACATTGAGTTAATGTTTTTGAAAAATATAATGGGTAAATATGTTTGGGACCTTATTAATTAGTAGGGGTAAAATGAACAAAATCAGAGTCATTGAGGTCTAGGGAAATTTGGTAGCAATTGAGTGATCTAATTATGAATTCGATTACATGAGTGGATAGCTAAGACGTTAAGGAACCCGTACGACTTTACGGAATTGAATTCAGATGAGTAGAACTTTCGAAATTGATCTTAGCGTGAACGGGTAGTTTCTGAGTGTCGTTGGTTGGAGGTGTGTTGTGAAATGGGGTCTTGGAATTATTAATTTTGCTCATTGTTTCCGTGCAAGCCGCTGAGGCGGGATTTTTGCCGCTAGGGCAGGGCCACTGTAGCAAGGTGGGTGCCGCCATGGCGGGGCAGACGCGACTTAAAGTCGGAAATAAATCCCCAAAAACGTTTTATTCTGCAATTTTTGAACTTGAGAGCTAAGGAACGAACCCAGGGCTTTTCTTAACAGTTTTCCACCATTCTTGAGGCTAAAGGTAAGATTTTAACTCTCTGAATTCGTTTTTCAATCCATAGAACGTAATCTAATGGGTAATTATCGATGGATGAGGGTTTTGATATGAGAATTATGGTGGAAAAAGCCCTAATTTGGAATATAGGATCATGGGTTTGATCTAGGGTTGATAGAATTGTTAGTAATTCGGGTAATTAGTGATTGTTTATTAATTCTCGTGTTAAATTAATTGTTTGTAGACCAAGAACAAGTATTTTAGTATTTGGATTACTGTTGGTATCGATCTTAACCCAGGATTCAATATCTCCTTTTTGTCTAAGAGAAAAATGGATAATTTTCCAATCAAAATATTACCCCGTATCCCAGACCCTGCTGAAAAACGTGAGCAACTTCAGTTGGAAGTTCCGCTCGAGTGGAATGGTTGTTGGTACCCTCTTTCATATCCTCCTCATGTTGGTGACTGGCCTCTTCCTTTCTATTTAGAAAGTGGAACAAAACTAGCAGCAGATAGGCATTCAGTAGCAAGTGGAGTTTCGAGAATGAAAATCATATACTTTCTCATTTCTTTTTCATTGTAAGAAGACACTATGCCTTCTGAAAGAAAGCTAATCAGAAAACTCTGTTGACGAGGCCTGTCGAATGAATTCGGAAAGGGAAGAATCAAGTTTCTTAGGGGATTCAAGCATTGTTTGAGGTAGGTGATGATTGTGATTCTGTGATTGTGTGATGTATGTTGTTCTTGCTTCATTATAATACACGTATGTATGCGAATGTTGCATTATTGATCACATTAGTTGTAAATGAGGATATATGAATGATGAATGTCATGAATCATGACTTGATTATATGATTATGAGAATGTACTTGGTGAATCAAAATTATGTTAAAAAAAAGTACTACAAATCACAATAGCTAAAAATTTAAAATATTTTTAAAATCATATAAAAATTTCAATAACTTCTCAAATTCCATAATATGACATAAATTAAAATAAAAAAATATATATATATTGGGCCTCGTGCTGGCACGGGGTCCTATATCTAGTAATAGTAGAATACTCATGACTTATATTATTGAAGCACTATAAATTTGACAACAACATGATCTGTTGATGATAATTAGATGTCCACACAAGTTATAAAAAGGACATTTGAATCATTTAAAGTGTGGGAGTGTTTGAATTATGATTAATAGTCAATAATATTTGAAGAAGTTTAAGATATAAATTATTTGTTCAACATCTACAAGATATATTTTTGATGTATTTGACATGCATGATAGTTATATTTATAATTTGATAATTTTAGCGATAACTAGTTGATTAAACTGCTAGTGTGATGACAATGAGGCTATAAGCCTTCGAAGAAATATTATGTAATTTCATGAAGTAGTGTCACTTGAAATTTTATGTCTTTTCATGAATCTATTATAAGATAATTTTTGTATAGACATGACCATTCATACATAGATGAATTGGTGTGTTGGTCTATAAATAGTAAATCTTTTAATAAAAATGATAAAATCCATATAGGTTGGTTGTTAACATGTATGAAGGTGTCATAAGTTTTTCATCAAAATAGACTTAAATTCCATAGTGGAATAGGAATATATTTAGCATATAAATGTTTGAAAAGAAATGAAATGGTTGAAAAAATATGATTTTAAAATGTTGTGGCCACAATGATGCAACCATTCTAAGCTATTGAGATAATGATGATATATGTGATATGCCTATATCAAAGATTTGTTCATGATTAATATTAATCTTGTAAAATTTAGTTTCAAAAGATATAGTATAATAAAGGTGTGAATGAATAAGGCTAAAATCCTTAAACAAAACACAAGTGATGGAAACCCGACTGTGAGTTAGTATACACTCTAACAATACAAGTTCAACGAGTAATAACAAGTTACTTTGTGTTGCTAAAGCACGATTACGAGTCTTCTTTTTAGAGCCTTGATTCAAGTGATACTGCATTCTGTTATGTGAGAAGTTGAGGAGCTGTTAAATGCTTGAAATAACAGGGGTAAAGCGACAAACTCTATTGTGCAGACTGTTACACAGAGATTGAATTAATTCTTCAATTATATTTCCTATTATTTTTCTAACACATTCAACCCTAAAAAAGAATGTGATGCTATTTATAACCCCAATCTACAAAATATCTTCTAATTGAATTCTTAGAATTCTAACAAACTGCTATATCAGTTCATCACAAAATAACTAACTAATGATATGAATCGTAACCAACTCAAGAACCAGGTTCATTATGTATCGTAACCGACTAATGGACCAGATTCATAATGTGATACATTTGAACGCCAATTTCTATTTTTAATTTTTCCTCCTTTTTGTTCTGTGACAATTTCATGTTATCTTTGCCATACAAGATCAGTTTTATTTTTAAAAATTAATAATAAAATTACAAATTCAAAACTGAAATTTATACCTCTAGTTTTGTTCAAATACATAAACAAACACAAATTTTAAATTTGAATTCCAAATTCACGTTACCAGCCCTTTACACTTTGATGGAGCTAGTATACTTTATTGAACTGTGTATATTTTGAAAAAAACACGTGTTATAATTTAAACATAAAACTGTTATCTGTTCTCAACTCTAAAATAAAAATGCATGACAAATCCAAAAATAATGAATAAGAAATTGAATAAAATGAGGCAGTGATAAGTGATAAGACCAAAATATCTTATTAGATTATTTTTTTATATATATAATAATATGGTCTTCTAAATATATAGTATATAAGATGATCAGATTGTGTGGATAGCAAGAAGACTAGAGAAAAGAGTAGGACAACTTATGACGTGGAAGAAGATAAGTCACCTACCCGACTTGTTTGATCAAGAATTTTTTTTATAGTTAAGCTCTCTAAAATAGATTTAACTATAAATTTTTGAAATTTAATTTAAAGTTAAATTCTAGAATTTTTAAGAGTTAGTAAAACAGAAAAAAGTATTTTCCATCCAAATAATAATAATAATAATTTCAGTATGTAGTGTCCAAATCAACTTTAATTTTTAATATTAGTTTTTACTTCGAAAATAAATATTTTTCATAAAAAAAATAAATCACAATAGAACATTACACCTAATTAGTGAATCAAAACAATGGCCAACTTCCACTTGCACTACTTAATTTTCCAAAGAATCAATGGTCGAAGTTCTTGCCCAATGAATCATCTTCAATCGATGGGCTATTTGAAATACTTTGTGCAATTGGATGTTTATTCTTTAGACATATTCAATCCCTTACCATATATTAATGCATTAATTATTGGATATATTGACTTTATTTATTTAAATATGCAGGTTTTACTTATTTATTGATATATGATAAATAAAAGAAAATTATTTTAAAAAATATTTATTTAAGCACTCTACGGGTAGAGTGAAGCTGGTGGAATGTGAGAAGATAAAGTGTATCGAAAGATAAAGTGAAGAGGAAGATTATTAGCATGAAGTCGTGAACCACCTATAAGTTTTATTTTTCAACTTTCAATAGTGAAGTTATTTTATTTTATTTTCATTTTTAATATACTTATTTTCTGTTTTTAATTTTTAAAAAATCCAAAATTATTAACCATTTGGTAATAAGAAATCAAATTCTTTGAAAAAGCTTACTCTGCCACACTAAACAGTAAACACACCCTTTATATTGGCCCTTATTTATTTTTTTCCTTACTATTCTTTTCTTAGTAAGGTATGTTTCAATAATTTAATATACTAAAATAAAAGTAGGAAGCATTGAAAATAATTTCTCTCTTTTATTGACCAAAAACTGAAATAAAAAAGTGCACTTGTCATTGCTGACTAGACACCTCCATGTCCTTATCCATATTTATTTTTTTAATTTTAATTAAGTTCCACCAACTGTCGCGCCTCTCCGCAGTAACCAAACTGCTCTGTTTTTTTTTTTATTCGGATAATACTAATAATATTATAATATTCAGCCATTTTATTCACATGACAGATATTTAACATAACTTTTTAATTATTTTTTTTGGCATTATTATTACTATTATCTCTTAATTAATGATGAACTTGAGTATTAAATAATATAGAAAGGTGTGAGCATATTCTTATAAAGGAAAAGTATATATTTTAGATAATCAAAATGAGGTGTACATAAATGATAAGAACAAAAATAAATTGGATATGCTTTTGGAATTTGGATATATTCCCTTGCCATATATGCATTTCCAATTACTAAAGCACCAACCCTTGAAAAAAAGTCTCTGTTTTACATGCCAAAAATCATTTAAAAGACTGCTTTTAATTGGCCACAATAAACAAATACTTGTAAAATAAAAATTTAAAAATGGCATTTCTGTCCTTTTTTCATGGTGGGGGAATTGCAAGAAAGTATTTAAGGGTTTGACCCGTTAGTCAATGAAGTGGGTGAAAATTATTGGAATAATAATTTAAAGTTGAAATAAAATTTCTAAGTTGGTTAGAATTAGAATTTGTTATTTTGAGTATTTATTTAAGGTAAAAGGGTCAAAAATGCCCTCAAACTATGTGAAAGGAACAAAAATGTCCTCCGTTTATATTTTGACTAAAAAATATCCTTACCGTCAGTACTTTGGTCCCGAAATATTATAAACGGAGGACATTTTTGTTCCTTTTACATAGTTTAAGGGCATTTTTTACCCTTTTCCCTTTATTTAATTATAACCTAGTTAGAATTTGTTTGTCCTATAATTCACATAGGAATATGTTTTCTAATCCTAATTTAATTTGATTTCTTACTTTTATAAATAAGGATGTTGAATTTTCAAAATACAGAAACGTATAGAATTATACATAATAAAGAGAACTTGAAAAGTAAGATTATAGAACCTTTGAATTTTTATAAAAAATCATGAGATTTCAAGTTCAAATCTTAACATAGACAAAAGGGATTTTTTTTCATATCTATCATAGTTTTGGTGAATATAATTATTTATTATTTGTAAAAAGTGATAAATATCTCATAAAATTAGTTAAAGTACACACAAACTTATCCGGATATTAAACCGTGTAAACCTAGTCAGCAAAGAAAATGACATTTAACATTTTTCCTTAGGCCTTATCCACTCATTTTTTTAACAACCATTATTTACCTTCCACACCTACTGTGGCGCCTCTCCGCAGCATCAGCCAAAACTGCACATGTTTTTATAGGGTTTTTCTCTACACACTGTTTGTTCAAACTAAAAAAAAAATGGCTTCACTTGTTCAATTCCTTCCTCTCTTCCCTTTCTTTTTCTTGATTTCTTTCTCTGTTTCTCATGGACCCTTTTTACCAAAAGCCATTATTCTCCCTGTAAACAAAGATCCATCTACTTTTCAATATGTTACTCAACTCTACATGGGTGCTAATCATCTTGCTCCCATCAAATTAGTTGTAAATCTTGGAGGTTCATTTCTATGGGCTGACTGTGGCTTGACTTCTGATTCTTCAAGTCAAAAACTTGTACCTTGTAATTCACTCAAATGCTCCATGGCAAAGCCTAATGGTTGTACTAATGACAACAAGATCTGTGGTTTGAAATCAGAAAACCCCTTTACAAGATTAGCTGCAACAGGGGAATTAGCAGAGGATATGTTTGCTGTGGAGTTTATAGATGAGTTGAAAACAGGTTCAGTAGCTTCAATTCATCAATTCTTGTTTTCTTGTACATCATCTACTCTGTTACAAGGACTTGCTAGAGGTGCTAAAGGTATGTTAGGGCTTGGAAATTCAAGAATTGCATTGCCATCTCAGTTGTCTGATACATTTGGTTTTCAAAGGAAATTTGCTATTTGTTTGTCTTCTTCAAATGGTGCTATAATTTCTGGTGAAAGTCCTTATTTGTCACTTTTGAGTCATGATGTTTCAAGATCCATGCTTTATACACCTCTAATTTCATCTAGAGATGGGGTTTTAGAAGAGTATTACATAAATGTCAAATCCCTCAAAATTAATGGAAATAAACTATCTTTGAACACATCTTTGCTTACAATGGATGGAGAAGGTCATGGAGGGACAAAGATTAGTACAATTTCCCCTTTTACAACTATGAAGACCTCAATTTACAAGACATTTGTGGAATCTTATGAAAGATTTGGTTTTTCCATGGGATTGACTAAGGTAGAACCTATAGCACCATTTGGGCTTTGCTTTAGCACAAAAGTAGAGGGGCTAAATGTGCCAAGTATTGATCTTGTGTTGCAAAGTGAGATGGTTAAGTGGAGGATTTATGAGAGTAATTCAATGGTGAAAGTAAGTGATGAGGTGATGTGTTTGGGATTCTTGGATGGAGGGGTTAACCAAAAGGCATCAATTGTTATAGGGGGTCACCAGTTGGAGGATAATCTTTTGGAGTTTAATTTGGGAACTTCTATGCTTGGATTTACTTCTTCATTGGCAATGGTGGAAACAAGTTGTTCTGACTTCATGTTCACAAAGGATTCTTCAGTTTTTGATACTTGACATGAATCCTTAACCAAAGATAGACAATTCCCCTTTGTATAGTTATGTTAAGAACATGTATTGGCTCTTATAGATAGTCATAACTTGGCCAATCTTAGAATATTAGAGGAGTACTAGTTTATTGTGAGATAGTGTTTCTTGACTCACTTTTTGAGTTGTGAGAAAGTTTTGATATGTAAGAACTGATTTTTACTATGTTCTTATTCTAATTTTCACTATGTTCCTTTGCTATTAATTTGATGTATTGTTTTGTAGTACTCCATCTATTCTAGTAAAGATAATTTATATAGAGACAATGTATAAATGTGCACTTAACTTAGTTTAACAAGTTAAACTTGATGAGTCGATCCACCTACACAACTTGCTTTTACTGTTATATTGAGAGTTATTCCACGTATTGCTTTGACATAAAACGGATAGTGGATTTGTTTGTCTTTTGTTGAATTTTTTCCATGGCTCGATAGTTAATTTGATAAGTCAATGATTTTTTTCGTGTTTCAGAATGTGGTTAACCAATATGTTAACTAATGATTACGATAAATTGGATTTGAATGTTTCTTTTTCTGCAGTACCTCGACATGACATGAGTGTGAAAGGGGTTATAATCGTGTACTCCTCATTTTCCAAACACAATTCCACAGAGGTGTATCCAAGGGGGTCATCGGGTTCACGTGAACCCATGCTTCCCTCCCGATATCATATACAGTAGTGTTACAGTTTAAAAAATAAAATAAAATATAGATGTGTGAACCCACACTCGGACTATCAAATAATGCGATAATGATTGGGTGCACCTTTATACGTGAGGTTAGAAATTTGAATTTTATATTTATCTTGTTTTATTTTTCTTTCTAAAATTAGATAACACTTCTCCAAGTGGTAATTGGTAGAACTTTTGACATTTTAATTAATTAATTATATTATATATATATATATATATATATTAAAATTTTAATGATTTTCAGTAGTAAAAACCTAAATGTCGAACCGATCAAATTTATATCTTAAACCAACATTTTTGTAATAGTGCACCTATCATCTCAAAATCCTGAATATGCCTATGCAATTCCAGATTAATGTTCAGGAGTATTACAAAACACATGTATAACATCATTTGTATGTTGCACTGTATGTCCAGTGACACATAAGATACACAATTAGTCAATTACATACCCCCGATAACATATTGTAAAGGATGAATACATGATAACTCCTTAAATTTCTTAGAAAATTCATTCAGACACTTCAATTCTGGATTGTTTCAATTAAACACGTGATAAAGTGCTCTTATTAGACACTTCTGATGCATATGTTGGATGTTTTTGCACAGTATCCATTACGTAGATAAGTTAATGAAAATATTATGTCTCTTCCTTCAATTAATTACATACATCAGATTTTGTGGCTTATTAGTATCATGTTTTTTAATCAACTTATCTTCGTAAGATCATTAGAGAGTGAATCAGGTTTTTGAAAATGGCAGAAGAATGGAAATGAAAGTGATCACATACCTGAGGGGTACTAATCTTATTTTGGGGTCAGTTATACTCATTTAACTTAGCTAAAATAAAGAAGGGATTCACTTTTTAAAAAATATATATATTAATATGCTATAACTGATCAAATATTATTATTTGACGTAATTAAGTGCAAATATTTTTACTAATTATGATTATAATTTCGATTATCAAAGTAAAATTCCCTTTGGAAATTGTGTGGGATACAGTAAGTTGAATGGACAATCTTGCTTCTTGTTGGACACCAAAAGTGTTGGGCTTTTATCTGATTCTAGTCTCCTAGATTGGCATTCCAATTGAGAGTTCAAATTTTATTTGTTTCGTTTTATATTTGTTCACTTAGTTCATCTCCAACTCATCTCTATTTTACTCTCTATTTTCTATATTTAGAGAGTAAAATCGAGAATGGGCTCTTCAACTGTTGTGAACCAAGCTAACTCTATAAAGGCCTATGAGTTAGAAGTGGTGAATGAGATTGGGCCAAGTAAAATGTTGGAGTGTTTTATTTGGGATCCAAGCCCGATTAACATTTGGTTAAAAGGAAGAATGAGTTTGGAAGGAGGGTTTATGCATATTGAAGAAAATGTTTGTCATTTCCTCTTCTTTTAGAGTTTAAGTTTCTCATCTCCATTCTTATCTCTTTCTTTAGTTACTTGTTATTTCAATATTTCCATTGTTATTCGGTAGTTTGACTATTGCAATTAGAATCTTAAAGTTATAATAGTGTTCCAGTGCTCTTATTAATATAGTGAGGATTTTGATTTGTTACATTGGTGCTTTCATTGACGTACTCTATTAAAAGTGGTGATATTGGATCGATTCTGTGGCACCGGTAGTCCAGAGGGTTGGCTTTATCGGGCGGAGCAGTGCTTCACCTTCCTTGGCTTTGACAAGGAGTATTGGTTACCTGTTCATTCATTCTATCTTGATGGTGAAGATCTAACCTGGTTCAATTGGTTGTTTCGCAACAAGCTATTTTTCGATTGGAAGCATTTCAAAGGATAGATTCGCCCAGCGTTTTCGACAACAAACCAACAGAGAAGTGTTGCGGCGTCTAGCTAATTCTCTACAGTCCTCTGCCTCAGCCTATGACACTGGAAGCTTCCAGACGTACCATGTGTTCGATAAATTGCCAGTGAACTACAAATTTATAGAGTCTGTGGCATTGATTACTAAAAATGATGTTGAAGTTGAACCATTTTAAGAAATTGAGACTCCATTAATTGGGAATGCAAACTCAGTAGAAGCCAATTTGGTACATGAACCTTCTTTCATTACCGAAGATCAGGTGTTCGACAAAATTTCCCACACAACAGTGAGTTCCAACATTCATGATCTGAAAGCTCTTGTCCATGAGGTTGAACATTCTGTAACTATAGTAGACTAAGGACCCGTTTGGTAGGAGGTATTAATCAAAATAGTCCATGGATTAAATTTTAATCCAACAAAAACATTGTTTGGTTACTTTAGTTAACTTAATCCATGAATTAGTTATACCTCATACAAAGTCTTATTTTATCCCTAGAAAAGGGAGGGATAACTAACCCAGGTTTAACAATCCTTGGATAAGACCCCTAAATGACTAAACTATCCCCAAATCTTTTTTCCTAAATTTCTTATATAATTTAATGTTTTTTTTTAATTTATATTAGAATAGTTATAAATATTCTTTATAACTATTCTTTTAAACTCTCCAAATTCGTTCCATGTAATTTGATGATTTCACAAACTGATATTTTTTTTCTCCATGTTTGATTTGCTGTCACTACTAAAAAAACAGTGAATACCGACCTACAAATACCGACCTTCGGAGGTCGGTATTCCCTGAAATACCGACCTAAAACCGACATCCCAACTTAGGTCAGAAAAAGCTTGGTCGCTATTCAATACCGACCTCTCGAGGTCAGTTTTTATTTTATGTCGGAATATTCATTTTTTTAAATTCCGACCTCTGGAGGTCGGTATTTTTATTTTTGTAATGTTGAAATTCTGACCTCCGGAGGTCGGTATTTTTAATTTTGTATTTTTGAAATTCTGACCTCCGGAGGTCGGTATTTTTAATTTTGTATTTTTGAAATTCTGACCTCCGGAGGTCGGTATTTTTAATTTTGTATTTTTGAAATTCTGACCTCCGGAGGTCGGTATTTTTAATTTTGTATTTTTGAAATTCTGACCTCCGGAGGTCGGTATTTTTAATTTTGTATTTTTGAAATTCTGACCTCCGGAGGTCGGTATTTTTAATTTTGTATTTTTGAAATTCTGACCTCCGGAGGTCGGTATTTTTAATTTTGTATTTTTGAAATTCTGACCTCCGGAGGTCGGTATTTTTAATTTTGTATTTTTGAAATTCTGACCTCCGGAGGTCGGTATTTTTAATTTTGTATTTTTGAAATTCTGACCTCCGGAGGTCGGTATTTTTAATTTTGTATTTTTGAAATTCTGACCTCCGGAGGTCGGTATTTTTAATTTTGTATTTTTGAAATTCTGACCTCCGGAGGTCGGTATTTTTAATTTTGTATTTTTGAAATTCTGACCTCCGGAGGTCGGTATTTTTAATTTTGTATTTTTGAAATTCTGACCTCCGGAGGTCGGTATTTTTAATTTTGTATTTTTGAAATTCTGACCTCCGGAGGTCGGTATTTTTAATTTTGTATTTTTGAAATTCTGACCTCCGGAGGTCGGTATTTTTAATTTTGTATTTTTGAAATTCTGACCTCCGGAGGTCGGTATTTTTAATTTTGTATTTTTGAAATTCTGACCTCCGGAGGTCGGTATTTTTAATTTTGTATTTTTGAAATTCTGACCTCCGGAGGTCGGTATTTTTAATTTTGTATTTTTGAAATTCTGACCTCCGGAGGTCGGTATTTTTAATTTTGTATTTTTGAAATTCTGACCTCCGGAGGTCGGTATTTTTAATTTTGTATTTTTGAAATTCTGACCTCCGGAGGTCGGTATTTTTAATTTTCTTTGCTGCCGCAATCTCATTGACCATATTTGACATTC
>NW_006238935.1:3944054-3955149 GCF_000226075.1 Solanum tuberosum | reverse complement strand
CTTGTTATATACATGTTTTTAGTTTTGGTATAGAGATCATGGTGGCCTTGACGGCCCAATCAGGACTTCTGTGCTAGTTGACAATTTCTTTATATGAACTCTTGGGAGTAGCTGTTTCTTTTGTAGATTTGTTGACAGGGGCCTTGCCGGCCAAGGGCATAGTTTTAAGCCGAGATATACTTGTTTGTTTTCTTAAATGCATGTGACTGCCATGCGCTAGTAGCAAATGGTTCAGCAGGGTCGGCTCGGGCCTGAGCTTTGGCCTTAGGAGCCAGTTGCGCCCCTTGAGTTTGGGGCGTGACAACTAGTCTCCCCTAATGAATCTAGGAGCTATAAAATGAGTTGAGGATTGAGTGTCACGACATTCCTTCCCATTTATCAACTTGAGTCAAGACTTAATATAAAATTAAAAAGGGAATTAATGCTTAGAACCGAGAGGATATGACTATGAGATGGGACCTTCTACACTAGTTGAGTCTGGCTTCCCAAATGGGTTCCTTGTACGCTAGTTGAGTCCGGGTTCCCAAAGTAGTTGCCTCATGAGATGGAAACCTTCTACCATAGTTGAGTTTGGGTTTCTAGAATCAATCTCCATATACCATAAACTATGTGCCCACATAGGTCTTTATCTAGTGGATCCACGTAAGCTAAGAGTTATAGTTCTACCTTAGGCAAGTAGGACAACCCCTTTTTCGGTGTGGGGTAGATACCAGATTCCATGACTAAGATCTTATGGTCTATGTCGGTTAAAGCTAATCTCATTATGATAGAATGAAATAGAATTGGAGTTATGAACTATAATCACTTAATAAGTATTCCTTAGTGTGGAAAGGGGTTTGGGACCTTGTCCATACATTGAACAAGGTTGCTTTGATGGTTCATATGGTTTGGTTTCCCTTATGTTGAGATGATTAATATGTTGAATATGTATGCACCCTATGCTTTTGCACTTGTTTCTATGATAGTTCATAAACTTGATCAAATGCATAGTCTTCAACTAAATGCCCCTTTTTAGCATATTAAATGGTTTTCATGCATAGTTACCATACTTAGTGCATTAATTGTATTAACCCATATTTCTTATATTTTTCTACTAAGGTAGGTTTCAACGTCTAAGGCGATTCATTCTAGTTCAAGCTTTGGTTGACTACTCTTCAAGCTTGTGGTATGTCCCCATGGATCCGAGGACAAGAGCTCTTATTGTTGTTTCATTTCTTTAGTTGTACTAGACATTTTTATATTCTCTATTGTAAGGGTTGTGACCCTTGTATTTTGAGACTCCGATTGTAGTAGATGGATTAATGAGACTACATCTAGACTCCTGCTTTACTTTTATGAAAGATTTCTTAAAGACTTGAAATTGTGTTTTATTCTTTATTATTCTATACTTATGTGATGATGATAAGCTAAGTGGCTTACTTGGGTCCTTCGGGATTCCATGTGCTATGTTACGTCTAGGGGGTACCCTTGAGTCGTGACAAACATGGTAATCAAAGCAAAAGGTTTAGAATTATTCTAGGATTATGTCTTATAAGCCACATCTAGTAGAGTTTTGTTCATAGTGTGAAGCACGCCACATTTATGAGTGAGAGACTATAAGATGTTAAGAACTTACACTTTTTTCATTACTCTAAAGTCATGCCATAGAGTGTAACTCTATAAACTCTTACTTCTAATCCTTTTCTTGTGTCTTCAGGAAATGAATACACGAAGGGACAACGCAAGAAGAGTGGAAGAGGAGAATGTGAATCAAGGAATTCCTCAAGGGAATCAAGCTCCTCTAGATGGGCAAGCTCCAGTTGATCTGGTAAATGTGATTCAAGAAGAATTTAGGGAAACTATGCAAATGATAGCTCAAGCTATGACGACCCAAGCTCAAACCATAACAACTCAATCTCAAGCCTTGACAACACAAGATCAAGCTATAACGGCTCAAGCTAATAGGGATGTTGGGCCTAATGTGAACCCTAATGAGAACTCTGTAGCTTCAAGGTTGAGAGACTTCACAAGAATGAATCCTCTTATGTTCTTCAGTTCTAAAGTGGGTGAAGATCCTCAAGAGTTTGTGGAGGAGATCTACAAGATAGTTAATGCCATGGGGGTGACTTCAATGGAGTAAGAGGAGCGAGATGCCAATCAATTGAAAGGAGTGGCCCAAGTATGGTATTCTCAATGGAAGAGGAATAGGCCGGAGGAAGCGGGTCCCATTGGTTGAGAGGTGTTCAAGAAAGCATTCCTTGATAGGTTCTTCCCCCGAGAGAAGAGGGAAGCCAAGGTGGACGAATTTATGAACCTTCGTCAAGAAGGTATGAGTGTTGAAGAATACTTTGTAAAGTTTACCGAATTGTCTAAGTATGCTCCATCCATGGTGGCAGACCCAAGATATGATATGAGTAGGTATGTGATGGGTATATCCAAGGTGTTAAGGAAATAATGTTGTATGACAATGCTTCTTCATGACATGGATCTCTCACGTCTTTTGGTGTATGCCCAACAAATAGAGAGTGAGAAGCTCCAAGGCAATAGGGAAGTGAAAAGAGCTAGAACTGATGAAGGGAATTTTTCTAATGCTAAGTCCAATGGGCTAGGTCAGCAAGGGTTCAAGCAAAGGTTTTCCAATCAAGGCTCCTCTAATACTCCAAGGGTTGACAAGGATAGGGTTTCCAACCCTAAACCTCAAGGGGGGAATAGTGGTGGTTCATATGTTACTGGGCCTAATTGTGCTAAATGTGGTATAAAACATGAAGGCAAGTGCTTAGTGGGCTCGGATAGGTGCTATAGTTGTGGCAAGAGTTTCCACAAGATAAGAGATTATCCCATGCTCAAGGTTAAGGGGAGAGAACATAAACAAGCTCATCCAAGTGGTTCCAACTCCAATGCTCAAAAGAAAAACTGCTTATATGCTCTTCACTCACGAGGTGACCAAGAGAGCTCCCTGGATGTGGTGACTAGTATGTTGCAAGTCTTTTCTATTGATGTTTATGCTTTATTAGACCCCTATGCCATTTTGTCTTTTGTTACACCTCTTGTGGCTATGAAATTTGAAATACTCCCCGAAATATTAGTAGAGCCTTTTTTGGTTTCCACCCCGGTTGGTGACTCGGTAGTGGAAAAAAGAGTATATAGGAGTTGTCCTATTTCTTTGTCTCATAAAGTCACTTTGGTTAATTTGGTAGAATTAAACATGCTTGATTTTGATGTAATTTTGGGCATGGATTAGTTGCATGCATGTTATGCTTCAATGGATTGTAGGACTTGGGTGGTCAAATTTTAATTTCCAAAAGAGCCAATTTTA
This sequence comes from Solanum tuberosum, assembly GCF_000226075.1. Taxonomy (NCBI): domain Eukaryota; kingdom Viridiplantae; phylum Streptophyta; class Magnoliopsida; order Solanales; family Solanaceae; genus Solanum; species Solanum tuberosum. The sequence continues at coordinate 3,951,854 of NW_006238935.1, read as the reverse complement.
GAGTGGAAATGGAGGGATTCTATTCCTAGAGGTCAATTCGTTTCATTTCTAAAAGCTAGGAAAATTATCTCCAAGGGGTGCATGTATCATATTGTTAGGGTAATGGATGTTGAGTCTAAGGTCCCTTCTTTAGAGTCGGTCCCTGTGGTGAGTGAGTTTCCGAAAGTCTTTCCCGATGACTTGTCCGGCATTCCTCCCGAACGGGAAATAGACTTTGGCATAGATATTTTTCCGGATACGCAACCCATATCCATCCCTCCATACAGAATGGCTCCTGCCAAATTGAAAGAATTAAAGGAACAACTAAAGGATTTGCTAGACAATGGTTTCATTCAACCGAGTATCTCTCCTTGGGGTGCTCCGGTATTGTTTGTGAAAAAGAAGGATGGGTCCCTTACAATGTGTATTGACTACCGCCAATTGAACAAGGTGACTATAAAGAATAAGTATCCCCTTCCTAGAATTGATGATTTTTTTGACAAACTCCAAGGGGCTAGCTAGTTTTCAAAGATTGATCTACGTTCGGGCTATCACCAACTAAAGGTGAGGGGGGTTGACATTCTCAAAATGTCCTTCCAAATGATATATGGTCACTATGAATTCCTAGTAATGTATTTTGGTCTAACTAATGCCCCGATGACATTCATGCACCTAATGAATAGGGTGTTCCGACAAAATCTTGATATGTTTGTGATAGTGTCTATTGATGATATCTCTATCTATTCAAGGAGTGAGGGTGAACACATGGACCATTTGAGGATTGTATTGCAAGTCCATAAACACCACCAATTTTATGCAAAGTTTAGTAAATGTGAGTTTTGGTTGAGGTCGGTAGCTTTTCTTGGCCATGATTGTGTCTAGCAAGGGTATTGAGGTAGATCCCAAAAAGATTGATACGGTCAAGGGTTGGCCTAGACCTTTAAATCCTACCGATATTAGAAGCTTTTTGGGTTTGGCTGGTTATTATAGAAGGTTTGTAGAGGGTTTTTCCTCCATTGCTTCTCCGTTGACGGCTTTGACTCAAAAGAAAGCTAAGTTTTTGTGGTCGGAGGCTTGTGTGAAAAGCTTCCAAAAGTTGAAAGATAGACTTACTTCTGCTCCGGTGTTGACCTTACCGGAGGGTACCGATGGGTTTGTGGTATATTGTGACGTTTCGAGAGTAGGGTTGGGGTGTGTACTCATGTAACACGGAAAAATGGTTGTCTATGCCTCAAGGCATGTAACACCCCATATATCTAATGACATAAGGTAGAGCCTAACGTGTTGTCTAATAGCCTAAGGAAGTTAAATCGTAAGGTGAGAGTCTTAAAATAACTTCCCTAACTTGGTACTAAGGTCCTAGTGCCTAAATGTCAAGGCATGGCTCCCACGAGGACCCTCCAGTGGTCCTTGATGAGAGCCAAGGGGCTGCTCTAAAAGTTGTACAAAACAGCCTCATCCACGAGTTGCAACCTATGAGACGTAGGTTGAATAACACCCCGTAGGTGGGGGTTGTGAGTCAACACTTGGTTTCCTCCTAGAACCCCCCAAATTCCCTAGCCTCAGTACCATTCCATGAGAGTGCAGTATGGTCCGTGGACCGACTCACACCCCGTGGAAAGGTCTCGTCAGTTGAGACTTAGTCTCTTCACCCTTACCTTGAACTACCCCATTCTGAACCAAACCACGGACAGCAAGGATGGTCCGTGGACCCATCCACGCTCCGTGGTTTGGGGTCTTTGGATCATCCCTGGGTAAACTGTGTAGGTTCGGCCAAGTGGGGGTGGTTTGGTAAATCACTAATTAATTAAGTTAGGGTGGGGGACGGTTATTATTAGATATTTTAAGTATATTAAAGTATTTCTAACTATTAAACAAGTCTTTTAACTCTCATAACTCACAAACTTAAACTCAACCAACTTCGTTCTCAAAATATTCTCTCTCTAAACTCCATTGAAGAACAAAGAAGAAGCTCAAGATTAGGGTTCAAACTCCAAGATTTTCACTCCAATTTCATGGGAAAACATCAGTTAAGGTATGGGGACTTTGATTTATGGAGCACTCTTCTCCATGAACCCCTTCAACTTTTGATTTCGAAATTTGTAACTTGTTAAAAAACTAGGGTTTTCATTCCAACCATGGGTTCTTCCTAAAAATGATTTTATTATGTTAATTGCATTATATTATGGATGATTTGATGTTTAATGGTAATTTTCGTTGTAACATTCCCCCTTGAACTGATGAACACCCCCATGACCCCAATTTCAAGTATTGTGATGGTGGTATTGATGCAAGATAATTACTATGAATTGTTTCTATGTGAATTTAGTTATTGAATCTTGTTTTATCCATGCCTATTGTAGTATCTTTATGTGTAATTGTGAGACATGATTCATGCTCTTGATAATGGGGTAAGTTTCTAGGGTTTGTACATATGGATGCAAGATGTGTATGAACTATTGATTCATGTAGAAAGTAAATCTCCTATGACTAATATGTGAAGTATGGTATTATTGAAAGGTTGTTCTTCCTTTAACCTTATACTTGATGATGCATGAATAGTTTAGGATGATGATGATGTATTGTGTTGACTGAAAGTCTATTTCTCATGAAAATAGTATCAATGAAATGTGAAAGTTCTACTCACAAACTAATGTTGATTCTAAGGTTGAAAGTACATTCTCACCTTTAATGGATCTATGAGCTATTTTGATGAATTGTATTGAACGAAGGACAAAGTATTCCTTCACACATGTAAATACAATTCAAAGACTAATTATGTCCAATTTGGGAAATAATGCTAAGCACCGAGTGGATCTGGTCAATGAGGTAAAGGCCCTTCCGACAATGCAATATGTTGGGTCATCTAAGTGAACTCATGAGATGGAAGCTCCTCCGCCAATGCAATTGGTCGGGTTTCTAAATGCAATCTCCCTATCCCATAACTATGTGCCAATATAGGAATTTAATTAGCTGGTAGATCCACCTTATAGCTATACATATAGTTCTACCTTAGGCAAGTAGGACACCTTCTTTCGGTGTAGGGTTACACGACACAAGATTCCATGTACCTCACATGGTCTATGTCAGTTATGGCAACTTTTCCCTATAATAATGAAGAAAATGAATGAGATAAGAACTATACTATGACTTCTTGGTGAGTTTACTTAGTAGGAGTGGGGGTATGAGACTTGACTTCCACATTGCACAAGTAGAATTAGTAGGATGTTGTGGGATGGTTCCTTTATATTATGATGAGGATTAAATGTATGCATGCATATTGAATCGATAGTTGTTATGAATGACTTCCCTTGTATTAAAGTAATATACATGACTATTTCCTTAATTGTGACTAATGATTATGATGAGGTCTAAAGATGATGTGCATGACCAAGGTAGCTTCTTGGGGGTTCTTAGTAGGGTTGGTATTATGGGATGCCAACCATACATTGCACAAGTGTTCCTTAGGGGTTGCTAAGGTGTTGATGTTACTGTGTTGTGAATGTAAATATGATTATGACTTGTCTTTGACATTGAAAATGTATGTTGGTTTCCAAACTTGACAAATGCATTCTTTTCAAATAAAATGTCCTTTTTATCATGTTTTAATGATTTTTATGCATGTTTCCATACGTTGTACATATTATGGTCTAACTCCTTCTTCCTTCTACATCTTAATGAGTGTATGTTCCGGCTAGGTGACTTTCACTCTCCTTTTGAAGAAGACTTCGATTGCTTATCTCCAAGTTGTGGTGAGTCCTCAAGTTCGAGGATGGTATTTCCTATTTCTTAGGTTCATTTTGTATCTCGTATATTGAGACATTTGTTGATATAAAGTGCTAAGTCCCAAAACTTTGTATTCCTATGTTTGGATGGTAAATGAGACAGTCTAGATTCCCTATGATTTTCTTTTATAAAAAGTGAAGTTGAACTTCGATTGTAAAGTTTTAAATTTTTCTGCATTATTTCTATGTCTTATGTAATAATGATGCTCGAGGCTTGTATGAGACCCCTTCGGGGTCAAGTATGTTGTGTCACGTCTAAGGACTAGCCTCGGGTCGTGACAAACTTGGTATCAAAGCATAAGGTTTTGCGAATAATATTTAGGTTGATGTCTCATGAACCACGTCTTGTATAGTCTTGTTCATGAATGTGAAGCGCGCCACACTTATGAATGAGAGGCTATATGATGTTTAGCAACTTTCACTTTTCTCATTACTCTTTAGTCGTGCTTGGGATTCCTAACTCTATGAAGTCTTTTATCCTAACCCTTTTGTTGTGATTATAGGTAATGAATACAAGAAGGGCTAATGCAAGAAGGGCACAAGAGGAGAATGTCAATGAGGAGGTTCCTCCTCAAGCTCTACAAGACCCTCAAGCTCCTAATGATGAAGGGGTCATGACTAATCTGGATATAAGGGCGTCTTTTCAAACTTTGACCCAACTTATGACGGTTCAAACTTACGCCGTCACCACTCAAGCTCAAGCCTTAACGGCCCAAGCTAACCGAGAAGTCATGCTCGGGTAAACCCCAATGAAAGTACACCCAGTTCAAAAATTAGATATTTCACAAGGATGAATCCCCCTACCTTCTATGGCTCTAAAGTGGATGAAGACCCACAAGGCTTTATAGATGAAGTGTTTAAAGTGGTGGATGCCATGGAGTATCTTCTCAAGAAAAGGCAGAACTAGCCGCCTATCAATTGAAAGACATAACTCAAGTGTGGTTTGATAAATGGATGGATGAGAGACTCGTGAGAGCGGGCTTAGTTAATTGGGGAGTGTTTAAGACGGCCCTTCTTGATAGGTTTTTCCCCCTATAGTTGAGGGAACAAAAGTTGGTGGAATTCATGAACATCCGTCAAGGGGGTATGAGTGTGAAGGAGTACTCTCTCAAGTTCACCCAACTATCCAAGTATGCTCCAACCTTGGTGGCAAATTCAAGGGCTAGGATGAATAACTTTGTAATGGGGATGTCCGGTTTGGTTGAAGAAGAATGTCGTACGACAATGCTCCATCATGATATGGATATCTCAAGGCTCATGATATATGGTCAACAAATTGAGACAAAACACAAGAAAATGAATAGAGATGTGAAGAGGCAAAGGCCCGACGATGGAAATTATTCTAAGGGTAAGTTTGAAGGTCAAAGTGGACCAAGGTTTAAAAAGAGGTTCTCCAATCAAAGTCCCTCCAATGCTCCTAAACCCAACAAAGATAGGGTACCAAACCCTAAGCCTCAAGGAGGTAATAGGGGTGGATCTTCCATGGAGAAACCCACATGTGCAAAGTGTGGTAAGAAGCATGAGGAGAGATGTCTTGCTGGTATGGGTGTGTGCTATGGATGTGGTAAAAGTGGGCACCAATTGAAAGATTGTCCAACCCATACTACCAAGGGTAGAGAGGGTAATCAAGATACACCAAGTGGTTCTAATGTCGATGCTCCCAAGAAGAATTGCTTGTATACCCTCCAATCTAGAAGTGATAAAGAGGGGTCCCCATACGTTGTTACCGGTATGTTACAAGTATTTTCAATTGATGTTTATGCATTATTAGACCCCGGTGCCACTTTATCTTTTGTTATCCCTTTTGTGGCTATGAAATTTGAACTGTCTCCTGAAGAATTAAAAGAACCTTTTTTCCGTGTCTACCCTGGTGGGTGATTCGGTGGTAGCTAAAAGAGTGTATAAGAGATGTCCTATCTCCTTGTCATCACTTTGGTTGATTTGATAGAATTAGATATGTTGGACTTTGATGTCATCTTGGGATGGATTGGCTTCATGTTTGTTTTGCTTCCATTGATTGTAGAACACGGGTAGTGAAGTTTCAATTTCCAAATGAGCCCATTTTGGAATGAAAGGGGGGAAACTCAATCTCTAGAGGTCGGTTCATTTCATGTCTAAAAGCTAGTAAATTGATTTCTAAGTGATGTATCTATCATATTATTAGGGTCATGGACATTGAGTCCGAGACTCCTTCTTTAGAGCCGGACCCCATAGTGAGGGATTTTCCGAGAGTCTTTCCCAATGACTTGCCCGAAATTCCTCCCGAACGGGAAATAGACTTCAGCATTGATCTTTTGCCGCATACTCAACCCATATCAATTCCCCCTTACCGGATGGCTCCAGCTGAATTAAAAGAATTGAAGGCACAACTCAAAATTTGCTAGACAAGGGTTTCATTCGACCAAAAATATCTCCATGGGGTGCTCCGGTATTATTTGTGAAAAAGAAAGATGGGTCCCTTAGGATTTGTATTGATTACCGCCAATTGAACAAGGTCACTATAAAGAATAAGTACCCATCCTAGAATTGACGATTTGTTTGACCTACTCCAAGGGGCCAGTTACTTTTCTAAGATTGTCTTATGGTCGGGCTACCACGAAGTTAGGGTGAGAAAGGTTGACATTCCTAAGACGGACTTTCGTACAAGATATGGTCACTACGAATTCCTAGTCATGTCTTTTGGTTTAACAAATCCCCCGGCGGCATTCATGGATTTAATGAATAGGGTGTTTAGATAATATCTTGATTCGTTTGTGATTATCTTTATTGATGACATATTGATCTATTCAAGGAGTGAGCGTGATCAGATGAAGCATTTGAGGATAGTATTGCAAGTCCTTAAAGACCACCAATTATATGCTAAGTTTAGTAAGTGTGAGTTTTGGCTAAGGTCGGTTGTTGTTCTTGGCCATATTGTGTCGGGTAAGGGTATTGAGGTTGATCGTAAGAAGACGGATGCGGTCAAGAGTTGGCCTAGACCTTTGTCTCCTACCGATATTCGAAGCTTTTTAGGTTTGACCGGTTATTATCGGAGATTTGTTGAGGGCTTTTCCTCTATCGCTTCTCCATTAATGACCTTAATTCAAAAGAAGGCTAAATTTGAGTAGTCGGAGGCTTGTGAGAAAAGCTTCCAAGAATTGAAAGATAGGCTTACCTCCACTCCGGTGTTGACCTTACCGGAGGGTACCGATGGGTTTGTGGTATATTGTGACGCTTCTCGAGTAGGTTTGGGATGTGTCCTTATGCAACGAGGTAAAGTAATTGCTTATGTTTCAAGGCAACTCATGGTTCATGAGAAGAACTACCCGACTCATGACCTTGAACTAGTGGCGGTTGTATTTGCTTTGAAAATATGGAGATATTACTTATATGGGGTCCATGTAGATGTGTTTACCGACCACAACAGTCTCAAATATGTGTTTAGCCAAAGATATTTGAATCTTCGACACAGAAGGTGGTTAGAGCTTTTGAAGGATTATGACATAGTGTCCTATACCACCTCGGAAAAGCTAATGTGGTTGCGGATGCCCTAAGTAGATTGTCCATGGGTAGTGTGGCTCATGTAGAAGATGAGAAGAAGGAATTGGTTCGTGATGTGCATAGGTTGGCCCGGTTAGGTGTCCAACTAGTGGATTCCACCAAGGGTGGAGTTGTGGTTCATCATAGTTCTGAATCATCCTTTGTAGTTGATGTGAAGTCTAAGCAACACCTTGATCCTATTTTGATGGAATTGAAAGAATCGGTTCTCAACAAGTCCGTAGATGTTTTCTCCAAAGGGGGAGATGGGGTTCTTAGGTACTAAGGTAGATTGTGTGTTCCGGATGTTGATGGTTTCAGGGAGAAAATTCTAGAAGAGGCGTATGGTTCGAGATATTCTATTCATCCGCGAGCCACTAAGATGTACTGTGACCTACAAGAAGTTTATTGGTCGAATGGTATGAAGAAGGATATAGCGGGTTTTGTGTCCAAATATCCAAATTTTCAACAAGTTAAGGCAGAATATCTAAAGCCGGGAGGTTTGCTCCAAGATATAAAT
>NW_006238935.1:3940043-3943848 GCF_000226075.1 Solanum tuberosum | reverse complement strand
ATGTACCGTGATCTACGGGAAGTCTATTGGTGGAATGGTATGAAGAAGGATATAGCGGGTTTTGTGTCCAAATGTCTGAATTGTCAACAAATTAAGTCCGAACACCTAAAACCGAAAGGTTTGCTCCAAGATATAAATATTCCCACTTGGAAGTGGGAGGAGGTGAATATATGGATTTTGTTGAGGGTTTGCCTCGTACTCGGAGGCAACATTACTCTATTTGGGTCATTGTTGATAGGATGACTAAATCAGCCCATTTCATTCCCATCAAGGTTACCTTTTCGACGGAGGATTATGCTAAGTTGTATATCAAGGAGGTAGTGAAGTTTCATGGGGTTCCTTTGTCCATCATATCGGATCGGGGTGCTCAATTTACTTCACATTTCTGTAAGGCGTTTCAACAAAGACTTGGTACCAATGTTAAACTTAGTACCGTTTTCCACCCTCAAATGGATGGTCAAGCCGATCGCACCATTTAAACCTTAGAAGACTTGTTGAGGCCGTGTGTGATTGATTTCAAGGGTAATTGGGACGATCATCATCCTTTGATAGAATTTGCCTACAACAATAGTTACCACTCTAGCATTGCCATGGCTCCGTTTGAAGTACTATATGGTAGAAGGTGTAGATCACTGGTGGGTTGGTTTGAAGTAGGTGAGTTTTCTCTAATTGGTCCCGATCTAGTTTATGATGCCATTGAAAAAGTTCAACTCATTAGAGAGAGGTTAAAGATGGTCCAAAGTCAGCAAAAGTCCTATACCGACAATAGAAGAACAAATCTTGAATTTGAGGTTGGTGATTGGGTCTACTTGAAAAATGTTACCTATGAAAGGTGTGATGAGGTTTGACAAGAAGGGGAAACTTAGTCCCCGGTATGTGGGCCCATACCAAATCTTGGAGCATATTGGGAAAGTTGCTTATGAGGTGGACATGCCAAATGAGTTAGCTCCGGTTCACCAGGTGTTTCATGTTTCCATGCTCAAAAAGTGTATTGGTGATCCGCTTTCCATCCATCCTTTAGAAGGTTTAGGAGTTGATGAGAACCTTTCTTATGAAGATGTCCCGGTTGAGATTTTGAACCGGTAAGTGAAGAAGTTGAGAAATAAGGATGTAGCTTCCGTTAAAGTTCTTTGGAGGAACCACCTTGTTGAGGGTGCTACATGGGAGGCTAATGCTTATTGTGACCAACGACACTAACCTGCGTTACGAGTGTCTACGATTGTCAATAATATAGTAACCCAACTAAAGGTTGGGGTCGTGTCCCAAGGGAGTGGTTTTGAGAATTGATAGAAAAATAAAATTTAGTTCTAACTAGTTGTAGCTAAAGATATTAACTATTAAAACCATAATAAAGCAAAGGGGGGTGACACAAAAGTGTCAAATATCGATTTGGGTGTTTAATCACAAGTAGTATAAACAACAAAAAAAATAAGAAAATCAAGTATGGGGAAGAGTTCTTGAGGTGTGACCGCAATATAAGTTGAGATAAATCGTTGGGTACATGTTTTCGATAGGAATTTTGTAAGATGATAGTGACTAGACTAAGCTTGAGGGTCGTGAGTCAACACTTTGTTTCCTCCTAGAACTCCCCAAACTCCATAGCCTCAGTATCATTCCACGAGGGTGCAGTATGGTCCGTGGACCAACTCACGCCCCGTGGAAGGGTCTCGTGAGTTGAGACTTAGTCTCCTCACCCTTACCTTGAACTACCCCTCTCTGAACCAAACCACAGACAGCCAGGACAGTCCATGGACCCATCCACGCTCCGTGGATCGTGCCTGGGTAAATTGTCTAGGTTCTGCCAAGTGGGGGTTGTTTGGTAAATCACTAATTAATTAAGTTAGGGTGGCGAACGGTTATTATTAGATATTTTAAGTATATTAAACTATTTTTAACTATTAAACAAGTATTTTAACTCTCATAACTCACAAAGAAGAAGCTCAAGATTAGGGTTCAAGCTCCAAGATTTTCACTCCAATTTCTTGTGAAAACATCAATTAAAGTATGGGGACTTTGAATCATGGAACACTTTTCTCCATGAAGCCCTTCAACTCTTGATTTCAAAATTTGTAACTTGTTCAAAAACTAGCTAAGGTTTTCATTCCAACCAAGGGTTCTTCCTAAGAAATGGTTTTATTATGTTAATTGCATTATATTATGTATTTTTTGATGTTTAATGGTGCTTTTCATTGTAAATTTCCCTTTGAACCCATGAACACCTCCATGAGCCCAATTTCAAGTATTGTGATGGGGGTAATGATGCAAGATGATTACTATGAATTGTTTCTATGTGAATTTAGTTATTGAATCTTGTTTTATCCATGACTATTGTCGTATCTTTAGGTGTAATTGTGAGACATGATTCATGCTCTTGAAAAGTGGGCAAATTGCTAGGGTTTGTAAATATGGATGCAAGATGTGTATGAACTATTGATTCATGTAGAAAGTAAATCTCCTATGACTAATGTGTGAAGTATCGTATTGTTGAAAGGTTGTTCTTCCGTTACCCTTATACTTGATGATGCATGAATAGTCTAGGATGATAATGATGTATTGTGTTGATTGAAAGTCAATTTCTCATGAAAACACTATCAATGAAATATGAAAGTTCTACTCACAAACTAATGTTGATTCTAAGGTTGAAAGTACATTCTCACCTTTAATGGATCTATGAGCTATTTTGATGAATTATATTGAACGAAGGACAAAGTATTCCTTCACATATGTAAATACAAATCAAAGACTAATTATGTCTAATTTGGGAAATAATGCTAAGCACCGAGTGGATATGGTTAATGAGGTAAAGGACCTTCCGCCAATGCAATAGGTTGGGTCATCTAAGTGAACTCATGAGATGGAAGCTCCTCCACCAATGCAATAGGTCGGGTTTCTAGAAGCAATCTCCTTATCCCATAACTATGTGCCAACATAGGACTTTAGCTAGTGGATCCACCTTATAGCTATCACTACAAGAAAATGTACATACGACGACATTAATTTGGTGACATTTGAAACGAATGTCGGAAAATAAAGAATTTCACGACATTTAAGAACAAAACGTCATAAAACAATGACATTTGATGTCAAATATCGTAAAAATAATGACATTTCACTACAAAAAACCCCCAAATTGCCAACAAATTTTACTAACAACTTAAGTTGGTTAGTATTCTACTAACAAATTACCAACATATTTCTAGCTGAATTATATTTTAAAACTTAACAATGAAATTCTAACAGATTACCAACCAAAATCTTACTAACTAAGTATTTTAGTTGGTAAATACGGCGGGAAAAAATGGCGCCAAATTTAGCAACATTCTATCAATGGATTACCAACTAAAATATTACTAACGCACACCTTTTGTTGGTAATATTACCAACGAAGTATATATCGGTTGGTAAATATGACAAAAAATTATTTATATAATTTATTAACATATTACCAATGAATTACTAACCAAACATTTACCAACGGCAAGATTGTGTTGCTAAATTTACCAACCAAATATAAATGTGTTGGTAAATTAGTAACGAAATGTAATTTGTTGGTAAACTTGCCAACCAATATCCAATTAGTTGAAAATTTTGCCGACGAATAAAGATTGTAGTTAGTAAATTACTAACATCATTAAAATAGTTGGTAATATACCAACCGATCATTAATCCATTGGTAAAATTTACCAACATATTAATTATTAGTTGGTAATATTACATATGAATGTTTAGTTGAATAGTAACTATTACCAACTGTGATAAAATTTATTGGTAAATTATTAATTACTAACTTATATTTGAATAGTTG
>NW_006238935.1:3939430-3939518 GCF_000226075.1 Solanum tuberosum | reverse complement strand
TCACCGCGGTTAGCCATATCAGTTCAGTATTGGTCTCATAGGATGGTTGGTTCGGGTTTTGAGACTTTTATTTTCAGTTTGTGTCGTT
>NW_006238935.1:3924181-3939025 GCF_000226075.1 Solanum tuberosum | reverse complement strand
CGTTTTAACTTTTAAGTTTTGGCCAAAATTTAGATTTGGTTAATATTTTTGGTAAACGTGCTCAAATTATTTTTTTTGATATAATGATATGTGTCATATTGAGATTAATTTAACTTGTTATCATAGATTTTGCATTATTTCTTTCAAATATGATTTATAAAATTGATTTTAATATTTTTGGATTTATATTCGTGCTCTTATATTTTAAAATGCAATAAATTACTATATATTTTACTATTGGATAATCATTCAATTAATAATATTTTGAACATATTGTCAATCAATTACTAACCTAACATTGAACTTGAATGATATATTACCAACAAATTAACAATCAATTAGTAAATTTATTAGAAAAACAAATAATCATACTAATGTATTTAAAATTTATTACCAACAAGGGTTGAGATGAAGTGGTAAGTACTCCTTCATCCTTAACCAGGAGGTCTCAGGTTCGATTCCCATTGGGTACGGAGTCGCCTTGAATGATATATTACCAACAAACTAACAATCAATTAGTAAATTTATTGGAAAAAACAAATAATCATACTAACGTATTTAAAATTTAATACCAACAAGGGTTGTGGCGGAGTGGTAAGTACTCCTTCATCCTTAACCAAGAGGTCTCAGGTTCGATTCCCATTGGGTATGGAGTCGCCTTTGTTAGGGAGCGCTTTACTCCCCAAGGTGGAACTTCCCGGTGTGAATCCGAATTTAGTCGGGCTCCAATGTGGGTACCGGACATCGGAGGGGAAACCAAAAAAAAAGTATTTAAAATTTATTGGTAAATTACCAACATAAATTTTCTGTTACAAAAATTGCCAACCAATTACCAATGTATCTGGAAATGTTTACTATCAGACATTTGTTACTATAATTACCAACGTAATCGAATAATGAAGAAAGAAATTTACTAACTCCTTTTCAATTCGTTAGTAAAGGTACTAACGATATACTAACCAAAAATTAGTTGGTGAATTTACCAACTGAAATTTCAGGGCCATGTTTCAAAATTTTGTAACAACATCTTTGGGTGTTTACCAACTGATTTTTGGTTGGTAAGTTTACCAACAAATTAAAATCGGTAATTACTGACGAGCCTTTTAGCAACGGATTAACATAAGTTGGCATTTGGTTGGTAACTCAATTTGCCAACCAATTTGATCAATTTACCAACAAATTTTTTTGTTGGTAATTGGGGTTCCTTTTGTAAATTTGATATCAAATATCGTAAATATAATGATATTTGGTCCAAAATGTCACTATGATAATGACATTTATTGCAAAATGTCGTTGTTTTTAGTGACATTTAGCGAAAATGTCATATAAATGATCACATTTCTCTACAAATGTCGAATATAATATGAAATTTATTACAAAATGTCATTGGTTTTCGTGACATTTAGAAAAAACATCACTTAAATAGTGACATTTAATATAAATGTCGAATATATTATGACATTTACTGCAAAATGTCATTGATTTTAGTGACATTTAGAAAAAATGTCACTAAAATAGTGACATTGGTTGTAAAATGTCATTGATTTTAGCGACTTTTAGCAAAAGTGTTGCTAAAGTAGCGACATTTAATACAAATGTCGAATATATTACACTACTAGAATTTCGTTGTTTGCCGACTTCAAAATTGGTCAGAATATAGTCGAAAAATGGAGTTTTCCAATGACTTTTTGACTACTTTTGAGTAGTCGGCAGACTGAGAGCCGGAAAATACTTGCCGACTGCAGCAGTCGGCATTCGCCGACTACCATAGTCACTATATATAAATTAAAACCCAACCATTAAAGTACCTGAAATTCTATTATTGGTCACAATTTAAAAGTGTCGCCTTTTATATCTCATCTACAACAACACTTATTAAGTGTAAGGTTTCTTATGTACATGCTAAAATTTATAATCCATAAGCCAAGTGTGGCCTTTGCTTCCTTATTGCCCACAATTTTGAAGTGTTGCCTTTTCTATCTTATGTATGAAAACACTTTGAAGTGTAGTCCTTGCCCATGTGCATACCACAATTTACAGTCCTTTGGCTACACTTTTAAGTGTGGTAATATTATTTTGGCTATAATATATTTATATGCCACAATTTCTAATTGAAAAACACCAAAATTATTTTGCAATAAATAATCTCAAACATTAAATTATCTAATAAGTAATTCAAATATATAGATTTGCAATAAACTTCAAAAGATAGTATGTCTTTTGCACATGCATACTTATAAATTAAAGCAATATTCTAAATATGTGTACAAAATAGTTCAAAAAGTACTCTTACAATAGTTCAATATATTCTAGCAATGAATAAATTTCACAAAATCAAATATAATGTATTCAAATTTTTTACAATAGTTCAAAAACTCTTCACTATCCACTTCCACTTCAATGAGTTCAAATTGACTTGTGGCGAACCTTCAAATTTGATCACCTCAATTTCCATATACATTTAAAAAGAAATTAACAATCAAAACAAACCATGTAAAACAAATCAAATTCCAGCAGTTATAAAAGTTAGAAGTTCTATTGCAGTGAAGGGTCTTGTATAATAAAAGTATAAGGTTACTATAACCCAAAAAAGATACCTGAACGTCATGTCTCTGACTACTTTTTTTCCCTCCATCTTCCTAAAGGAAAAAGTGTGGAGTGCCACACACACCTTAGACTCAGTTTACCAGCACAGTTACTTAACATCATAAAAGATATTTATACAATCAAGTCACTTCGATCACAAATAAATCACTATAATAAAATTATTTGGTTATCTAGTACTGGCCAGTGGAAGTTGAGAGAGTGGTAATATGAAAGGGAAGCAATATTGCAGTCTTCTCTAAAACAAGTGAGAAGGGTATCTTCATGGGTATAGTATACATGAGTTACTGCCAAGTCTAAGATTAAATGTATTTGTTATGTTATTTTCTTTCCAGATGAGCTGAAATTACTGATGATTGACCTCCAATTGATTAAATACTCATAACTAGAAATCTTTATCTTACTACATAGGAAAATGCAGAGCTATTTCACATTTTATTTCAGCAGACACTTCTACTAGGACTAATCTCAGAGCTTGATCCTGAGAAAATTCAGTGCAAGTACTCGAGTCCTAAAAGAGTGTCCCACTTTACAGCTAAGGAGTGTTAAATTCTACATCCCCCAATAAATCGACGTAGCAGTAGATACCATTGCGGTTCATAAGACGCCCAATAATTCAACAAGAAAATCAATTCAGTTGCAACAGAGTTACAAAAGCAACTTAGAGCTCCTAGAATTCTAATTTAATCTATCTTAGAGCTCAACAATTCAGCTGCAACAATTCAACTTTGTTTTACTTTTGGTGTAGCATGGAACTTTCAGATGCAGCTTTAATCTATCTTAGAGCTCCTAGAATTCCTACAGATTTAGATAGAGAAAAATCTCAAGATATTCTCTTGGGAACCCAGGCAGAACTGGAATTGGTGGAATTCTCATAAACTTCAAAGTAGATATCTTTTTTGCTTTTACTTCCCCTATGGGGCAGGGTACCAACAATCAAGCTAAAATCAAGGTGGAAAAAGGGGAAGATGACAAGCAAATTCTAGCAAAACAGAGTCACATTCACACAACATTAATACACTCTACTGCAGACACCAAGACAGGTAGCAGTCGCAATCACACAAGATCAATACACTCTACTCCCAAAGAGGGGTTCAGTAAATCAGGATAGCAGTCGCACCAAACAAAGCATGGAAAAAGAGGAAACTCAACTCCAACAAAACTAAGACACTCTACTGAAGACACCAAGACAAGCATAGAATCGAAGGAACCACGCAAAATACCTTTTGGAGGACTGGGAATAAATAAGAAACGAAATAGAGATAAAAGGAAAACAAGTAACATGCAGAACAAGCATACTTTGGGCTTTTCATGTAATTGTGCCATCTATAAGCACCATCAGAACGCAGATGACCTTGAACTCGAGCAGCTGATTTACCATTTCTGTAAGTCAAAAAGTAGTTAGGATTACCACGAGTTGCTTCCTTGTAGTTTCCAAAGTACACTTCTTTTGTGAGATGGTCATAATTCTTCTTGAACATCGAGACCTACCACATGATACAAAGTATTACTGGTAAAGAATCTAAAAAAACTTTAGTTGCATAATTAAAACAAATTACAGACCACGCAAACTTTCTCGAAGAAATTCTGGCTGCTACAAACAAAGAGTAAGGTCTAACACTCAAGCTACTTATATTTGCAAGATGCAATTTTACTTTCTTGCCTCCACAGTGTCTAACTTCAACGCAACCTTCTTTTTCATTCGTCTGGAAAGAGATGACTCTTTGACTACTAGTTGTTGCTCCATTCTCAAGTATTGGGTAATAGAATTATCCAAATTTATTTCAAGAAAATCTAAACCTATTTCTAGACAAATGATTGAATTTAACTCTAGAACTTGAAAGATAAGAAAAAAGGATACAGTGAAAAGATATCTTACTTCACTAAAAGGTTCCTTCACATCATCTCTCTCAACACTGCTCTCCTGAAATATTTGTCATCATTAGAGAAGATATTAACAAGAAAAAAGACAGAAGAATATGAAAACGAAGCAAATGCATGCTTTTTGACTATTCGTGCATGTAATTACATGCTTAGACAGAGTTAGAAGACAACCTAGAGACAATCTCAATGAACTTACATAGTTAGGAAATATGACCATGTCAATATCTTCAGGTATATCTGCCAGAAGTCTCCGTAAAGAATACTCACTAGTTCCAGCTGGATGCATTAGCTCATCAGTATCAAGATGAATGATCTAGTCCACGCCAGCTTCCTGTAAATTTACAAGGCAATGAAGTGGATCAAAAGGTAACCATAACTGGAAACAGAAGAAGTTATTGCAATCATACCCTTGCCATGATGATGGCGATTTCCATGTTAAGAGTGTGCTTGACAAATAACTCAAAGTTGCATGGTTGGTAAAAGAATCCAGCCAGCCATGTTTCCTTCCAAATCCGAATAGGACACAAGACATTATATATCATCAGTATATCAAATAATAAGCTCACTTAATATAGATTTGAGATGAAGCATAGGGAACATAGTATGTCTACTAGCCCATACGAAAATTTCACTCTCTAAATTTAGTTTGATTTAAGTTAGTAACTTGAATAATCACTTCTTCATTAAAGTCTATTACCATCTGATATTAAATGCCTCAACTTTTCCAGGAATTTTGAAATTAGAGAAGTTAAGATTGTAGAAAAGAAAGTTCCTTCTTTAGAAATCTCTAACGAATAAATTGATGTACCAGATGTTGAAGAATATAAATAGACTACATGTGTGAACTCAAACTTATATCTTTTCTTGTGCTTGTCATTCTTACTTTTCTATGTTATTCTACGTGATGATGGAATCTGATTGATGATTGCACTGCACAAACAAAGAAGATTAGTGAAAGAAACAGGGAATACACACATGTTTGAAATATTTTTTTTTGATATTTTTTTGTTTTTTATAAAATTATTTTTTAATTTTTTTTTTGTCATAAAACCATATGTAAGATATTTAGAATTATTCCTTATGATTATATATTATGTTATATATTTATAAAAAATATGTTTATAATTTGTCGATTCCGTTTCGTAATATTTTGATTTTTTCAAAAAAAATCAAAACTAATTCAAATAAAATATTATTGGTATTTTAAAATGTAAGTTTAGACGTTTTTTTAGGGATAAGATTAGTTAATATTTGATAATCAAATTTTAAATTGATTATTTAATGGTTGTGGGTTCTTTTAATTTATTTATTTTGGATTGGAAGTTTTTTCTTTATATTATTAACTAAAATTTGCTATATGGATATAATTTAATATATTTTTAAAAATGAAAAAAAACACAACCCCATTTAACGTATGAAGATCCACAATTTTAAAATTATTTTATAAATTTTTTTGATAATCAGTTTTAATTTTTTTTTTTATATTACTAATTTAAAATAAATTTAGAAAAAATAAAAAAGAAACTACCCCATTTAAAAATAAAAAAACCACACTTCTTCCTTTTTTTTTTATAATTAAAAGTGAGGCCTTTTAAACCTCATTTATTTAAATCAAAAAGAGAATATATCATCAAAACAAAATAAAACAAAACAAAAAGCTGAAAGAGAAAGGCAAAACCAAATTAGGCAACTAAAGAAGGAAATAGAAAGTCATCTTCTTCCATCTCTATGCCACCACCATTGATGATCTCCAAGCACCAGTCGCTCGCCGGATATCAACTTTTCAATGTCGTATCTCCACCATTTCAGCTGTTTCCACACTCAAACTTGATTCCGGAGATCGGAATCTATGGAGACCACCCAATCTGAGAAAATACTGCTCTTGGGTGCTGCTATAAAATGCTCTTGAAAAGCTTTATATATGAACTAGAACTCCTTTTCTCTAGTCTAATCTTTGATGGGTTGAATCCCACAAAGAGATAAATACCACCATCTAAATTTAGACCTTTGAATTGGAAAACTAACTCATTGTTGCTTATACGATTTATGGGTTTGCAAAAAAATTGGATTGGATCTGTCAAGGATGCAGATAGGAGCTATCAACAATCGAATACACCACTAAGAACTTCGGAGTCTTGATTTCTTACCACTTTGGACACCCCTATGCTCTCACCAAGTGCATGGTACGGTTAACCAACCAAAATAGCTTCAAACTTTAAAAGTTTGCTAAAGTTATGCATCAATTGTAAACTCCTTCATGCTTCTTATCGGTACTTGTATATCCTATTGTTGTGTAGTACTTTGTGAACTAGATAATCAAATTAGTACCTGGCGAATCTGTGTGCTTGATTCTTATGTATGCAATGTTACATTTTTCTAAATTTATTATCTTCTTAACTGTTGTTGGGACTTCATGGAAAGAATTGAACTCATAATTACCTGCAAAAACAAAAACTAGGTTAGCAAAAAAGTCAACAAGAGTATTTCCCTCCCTGAAAGAGTGTTGTACTCTTACTGATATAGAATTTCTGATTCTATTGATGGAGTTGACCTCCATTGTCACGCTCCAAGGTGACTCGCACTCTCCATTAAGAATATTAACCATTGACAAAGAGTCAGTCTCAATAATAATCTGTTGAAAATGTTTGTCTAAACAGTATTGCAGACCCTCTCTAATAGCAATTGCCTGAGCCATCAAGTTAGAAGAATCAACCAACTTCACACCCTTAGCCCCTACTAGATTACCATTATAATCTCTCACACAAAAAGCAGTAGAACTAGGACTAGGATTACCCTTGGAAGTATCTAAGATGGGTAACCCTCCTATCTTTTCTTCCTCGTTTAAAACTATATTAAAATTACCCCCAATCAACCAAGGCCTATCTATAGCATATGCAACCTGATATAGATCCTCCCACAAGTTCAACCTTTGCATAGCATCACACTTAGCATATACAATTGTAACATAAAAGGTTCAATTAATGCAACAAAAGTGAAGTGGTGAACCTTATGCAACATTTGAACCCTTTAAAAAGCTCATTGTGACTTCACTGATCTAATATTCCAAATAAAGGCCTTCATCATTAATGAGATATCGCTTTATTTCTCTTTGGTTGAACTCTGATTGGTTGCATACTCTCACCACTATCCTGCTTCTTTCCTTTTGTAGTTGTCATCTCTCTCAATCTCGACTATAGGGCTTCAGTTTTTTTGGGATCGTGAAAAAAAACACCGTCCGGGATGTCGAAACGAGGACGATGAGGTTCCGTCGGGAACAAGTTCAGAATGTCAGTGGGTGTGCCGGTGGCGGCGACGGTGAACTACGCCGATAACACTTTTGCGAAGAACCTGTACATCATTTTCGTGAAAGGGATCAAGGGAAGGCTTAGCAGGTTGCCTTCAACTTGTGTTGGAGATATGGTAATGGCTACTGTGAAGAAGGGTAAGCCAGTTCTCAGGAAGAAGGTTATGCCTGCTGTCATTGTTCGTCAGCGCAAGCCATGGTGTTAGTTTCACTCTTTCCGTCCATCACTAGCCAAGGTTCATTTGAGTTCGAGGTCACCAGTGAAGTCGGTTGTGGTGGAATAGCTTATTTCAGCTCGTCATTGTCTCAGTCACTGCTCAGTCGATGTAAAGCACTCTTAGCTCTTTTCTTGATTCAGTTTGCACAAAATGTTTGATAATGATGTGTTCTTTCATTGGTTCTAAGATTCTCTTGCGTGATGTGTTTAAGTCTAACTTTCATTCTTAATCTTCATCTTATTTTCATTGAGATTAGTAGTGTAGGTTTTGTTTCTAATATCACTTAGTGTATATTTTGAAATTATTTCTCTGTCTGTAGTCTTCATAACTCATGGTCACTATGCCTGCCTCATGTTTTAGCTTGTTTCACTGGTTCATCATGATATTGTTCTGTTCTTATATTGTTGAAATAGTATTCATGCTTTCGTTATGTGTTTGGAGGGTGCCGAATGAGTTATGCAGTTGCACATTCAACATATTTTGAATATAAGTTGAATTTTGAGTTTGTATTCTTTAAAGAATGTTCACACAACTGTTCATATCTTGTTTTAGGAGAGAAATGTATTATACATGTCCTCTGTTGTCATACGTTGCTCATTATTTTTTTAGAGTATGAGAGTGTTGGCAGTACACTTCTATAGTATTCTTGATGGTGTTCGTTAAATGAAGCCTTTGACATGTTTGGTATTAAATCAGATTCCTTATGTTAATATTTTCTTATATATGTGTCCAATTTAGTATTCAACATGTGTAGTTTCTTTCCCTATATGAATCCTGTTCTTCGTGATTATCATTTGTATTACAACTTTAGTATATTTTGCATGTTACAGTGATCTAGTTGATCATGGATTATGAAGATTAATTGTCCTTATTAATAGTGGTATTAAGTTGATAATTATCCCCCTCCTATCTTTGTCTAAATATAAAATTCTCTATCCTGATTTCAATATGTTATTTATCTTAGTCATTTACTTGATGTTACTGCTCAATATTGCCATCCTATATATATATATAGCTTAGTGTGAGCCCATAATCATAAGTTTGAGTGGAAGTAAGTGGATTTTATGTAGTCCTAGAGCAACTTTATAGTTTGAGTTGTAGTGATTGGATTTTATAGATTTTTTCCAGCTTCTAAGTGAAAGTTTATAGTTTAAGTTGAAATAATTGGCTTAAAAATGAAATTTTAATTTTAAGTTTATTAAAGTAAAAGAAAATTTATTAACTTTTTTCGGTAATTTTTCATGCTATTAACTTTTCCCTCTAATTTTTCTACTACGATAAAATATTCCCTCCTATTAGTAATAAGAAATTTTTTTTTTTTAAAAAAACCCTAATCCTGCTTAAAGTCTAGAGTTATTTGTATATCGCCTCAGGCCTTCAACACATTGCTCAAGCAAAGAAATTCATGGTAGCCATCTCCATCACAGGTAATCCTAACGTACTGGTTAAATTGTTCAATGCTCTATCATAAGCAGCCTTTGCATGTGAAAAGCAAAGAAACAAAAAAAACTGGAGTTCAGAAACTGCTATTCTCGACTCCTCTTTTTTCGTATTATTTTTAAAGCTTTCAGGTTTTCTTTTGGTTCTGGATATTAATTTTTACGAGCTGTGATCTTGATGGCTACCATTAGCATCAACATGTAAAGGGTTAAGGAAGCTAACAATATCAGAAAAAGAACTACTCACTTGTCGAGCATGTGTTTATTCTTTACTGCTTGTCATACTTGTGCATTAATATTATCTTGTTTTTCTTTAGTTCTCTGTCCAAATTAATAGCTATAGTTGCTTTTTGTTATATGCTGAAAAATCTGTTTCTTGTTGATATCGCGGATTTAGATTCAGTGTTCTAAAACTCGACGTTGTAGAGATTTTTGGTACCATATACAGTCTGCTTCCTTTATAGTTTGTATACTCTTCATGTATTTAGTTTTGAATAGGTCCTTGAATTAGCTTGGTGTCGAACTGTTTTTCTTCTTTGTGTTACTTAATGGCTATAAGTTTACTAGTGTCAAGAAAAATTATCATTTTTTGCCTATTCTATTAAATTTAGAACTAGATTAACATAAAAATCATATCACTAGGAACCTAGTGTTGAAATTCACCGAAAAAAATTCATGTTTATTAAGTAGTTTCTTTTCATGTTTATAACTTAGAAATTACATTAAGGTATTCTGTTCTTTTCCATTTGTTGCTATGTGTGCTAGAGACATGCTTTAAGAATGGTTATCTTTTCTTAATGGCATCCGAAGAGTAAGATATTAGGATGCCATTAAGCTAATGGTTATCTTTCCTAAGAGGTTTGCATTGCCTTAATTGTCTTCTTGAAATACGCATTACGATGTACGTTGGTAGGTGCAATTCCAGCTGCCAAACCTCCTTTGTCTTGAACTGCTTGCTGCTGTAAATGAACTGCAATGTCATCCCATTCTCAATTGGGAATTCTCTGCAAAAATGACAATAATTGATATTCATATAGTTACATAGGAATACATGATCTGTCGAATTATTAAAGGGGCAATAGAAACTTGATGTTCACTCCAAGATGCAAAAATGAACACCACAAGGCTATTGGCTACAGTTTAAACAAAACAATAATTGAATCTCTCTTCTGGCATATTCTATATTAGACTTCATCAAATCTAGGAAGAATGTGAAAAGTTTTAGTTTGACAGTCATATGAACAGTTTATTGTATGAACAACAAACCTATAATTGCAGGTAAGTATTGTACTCCCAACAAACCTAGGAAAAATGATAACAAGTTATGGTATGACATTATTTGTTTCATTTCAGTTTTTAAAAGCTTTGTCGTTTATATATTGAAACAACAAGAACCAAGTAAATTCTGACATATAATGCAAGACGTATTATTTGTTAAGTCAGCTTGGTCACTTTGCCTAGTTGACTTCTTTTATCCAGCAATTTAGATGCATCATGTATAAGTCTTGGAGAAGAACCTGTAATGATGTACCATTACCTTTGTCTTCATTGTTCCGTTAGATTCACCTTTTGTCTCTCTTCCTCTTCTCTCTTACTACTTGATTTACTTGAGGTGAGTATATTACCTCAAGTACTGATAATTTCACATGACTAGCCTTCATACATTATATTGATTTGTTGAAATTTAACTATTGATTTGCAGTTTGAAGATTACAAAGAAAGCAACCGTAGTGGAAGAACATTGATATCAATTTCAGGACTCTTTGTGTGGACTTTGCAGGTTAGTATGTGTTTGGTTGTTTTCTTTAATAGTATGGAGGTATTAGTCTTTAATAGTATGAGGGTATAATTCTTGTTTGCTATATGTATAGGTTATATACTTAATGGATAAAAGTTGGATAAATATATTGAATAGGCTTGATCCTTTATATGAGAATGGAGCCAAAGAGTTTCTTCATTTTGCATCATTAGATAGGCCAGATGCATCTGCAATATTGTGTCCATGTCGAAAGTGTCGTAATATGAAATTTGTTCGAAAAGATTTGATTGTTGAACATATTGTGGTTGATGGATTTCTAACTAGTTACACTAGTTGGATTTATCATGGTGAGGAGCTATTTTCATTAAAATTGGTCCGCAGGTTAGATAAAGGTGATGAGATGCAAGACATGTTACATGAAGCATTTGGAATTCCACCTACATCTTTTGTTGATATGGACACTAGTACTGAAGGATTTGATGGGTCAAATCAACATAACATGGGTTTTGATAAGAAGACTGAAGAATTCTTTCGCTTACTGAAAGAAGCTGAACTTGAGTTATATCCTGGAAGCAAGTATTCACTACTTTCGTTCCTTGTTCGTCTATTACACTTAAAGTGTCTCAATGGATGGAGTAACAAATCATTTTCCATGCTATTAGAGTTGTTAAAAGATGTGCTTCCAGAAGGTGAAACATTGCCCAAGTCCTTTTATGATTCAAAGAAGATTATTAAAGATTTAGGACTTGAATATAAAAAGATACATGCATGTCCAAATGATTGTATGATTTATTGGAATGAGACGAAAGATAGAACGTCTTGTAAGTTTTGCAAAGCTCTAAGATACAAACAGTTCAAAGGGGCATCAGTTAATTCCAGTTCAGAAACATCAAAAATTCCATCAAACGTGTTTAGATATTTTCTATTAATACCACGACTTCAAAGACTATTTATGTCGGCTAAAATATCTACTCAAATGAGATGGCATGCTGAAGGTCGCACTAGAGATGGAGTAATGTGACATCCTGCAGACTGTATTGCTTGGAGGAAATTTGATGAAGCACATACAGATTTTTCTCGAGATCCTCGAAATGTTAAACTTGGATTGGCTTCAGATGGCTTTAGTCCATTTAAGTCTATGTCTATCTCACATAGCACATGGCATGTTATCTTGATTCCATATAATTTGCCACCATGGTTGTGCATGAAACAACCATATATGATATTATCAACTATTATTGATGGTCCTCGTGCACCAGGTAATGATATTGATGTCTATCTACAACCCTTAGTTGATGAGTTAAAAGAATTGTGGGTTGGTGTTGCCACTTATGACATATCAAACAATCATATGTTTCAAATGCGTGCAACATTGCTTTGGACAATTAGTGATTTTCCAGGGTTAGGTAACTTATCAGGATATGGTGTGAAAACTAGATATGCTTGTCCATGTTGTCTTACCAAAACTAAATATACAAGATTGAAAAATGGGCGAAAATATTGTTTCATGTCTCATAGACGATGGTTATCTCATGGACACAAGTTTCGAAAAGATAAAGTGGCATTCAATGGCCATGTGGTGTTAGATGGAGCACCTAAACGGTTGACGGGAATTGAGATTCTTAAGCAATTGAATAATGTTAAAAACAAGTTTGGTAAAGATCTATTGGCCAAATCTCGTAAAAGGAAATGGGATGATGTTGATAATTTGGTGCAAAATATATGGAACAAAAAGAGCATATTTTTTGAGTTGGAATACTAGAAAGACAATATGATTCGTCATAATCTTGATACGATGCATATTGAAAAGAATGTCTTTGACAATATATTTTGGACATTATTGAATGTTGATGGAAAAGGAAAAGATAATTTAAACTCCCGTTTAGATTTACAAGAGATGGGGATCCGAAAAGCTTTGCATCCTAAGAAAAAGGCTAATGGAAAATATTATCTTCCTCCTGCATGTTTCACATTGAGTAACACACAAAAAGACATCCTCTTACAAGTGTTAAAAGATGTGAAAGTTCCAGACGGATATGCTTCAAATATCTCAAGTTGTGTTGATCTGAAGCAATGCACAATGCATGGGTTGAAGAGTCATGACTGCCATATTTTTATGCAACAACTCCTTCCTATTGCCTTGCAGAATCTCCTGCCAGTGAATGTACTTAGGCCATTGATTGAATTAAGTAATTTCTTTAGGGGCATTTGTTCAAAAGATCTGAAGATAAGTGACTTAGAAAAACTCCAAGATCGAGTTGCAATAACTCTATGTCATTTTGGAGAGAATATTTCCTCCATCTTTCTTTGATATCATGGAACATCTACTCATCCATTTAGCTGAAGAAGCAATGTTGGGAGGACCTTCACAATATCGCTCAATGTGGTTTATCGAACGGTATCATTTTGTTATTTTTTTATCATACTTACAAGAAATTGTATTTGTATTCTAAATTTTTTCTATTTTAGGTTCTTGCTTTGTCTTAAAAACTACGTAAGGAATAGACGTTATCCAAAAGGTGCGATTGCAGAGGGACGCTGGATAGACGAGTTAATGACGTTTTGCTCATAGTATTTAGATGACGTCGAGACTAAGTCTAATCCACCTCTAAGAAATGATGTTTCATCTAATGAAACGACAGACCAAGAGGGTCATCGATCAAGTAGAGAGAACAGATTGAAGCTTGATGACATTACACGTGCTCAAGCCCACACATATATGTTTTATTTAATTCTACCTCCACAACTTCATATCGTGAGTAAGTATTAAATCATAATTTATACTTAGTAATTAATTATTAAATAATTTTCTTTCAATTTTTATTAAATAGTTATGTGTTTTACTTCCGTAGTGAACATATAAAAGAAATCAAGAAGGAAAATCCTCGTCTATCAAGACATAATGTGGATCGAATTCATAATGAAAGATTTCAACTATGGTTTAGAAATCATGTAAGTATCAACTAGCTAAAATATTTTCTCATATATTACTATATAGGTAATTATAACTTTTAGATTACATATTTAATTTTGAATGCTAGGTCGAGAAGATGCATATGGCTGGTGAAAAATATCTGAGGATATTCAAACTTTAGCTATTGGCCCATTAATACAAGCAAAAGAATGACTGGCTATATATCTGATGGAGTTAGATACTTAACAGAGTCTCGTGATGTTAAGAGAAAAAACTCAAAAATAGTGGTATTATGTTAAAGGCTATCACTTAAAGTTATGCAAGCACAAAAGATAAAAATCCCATATTGGCAGAGGTTTCTTTTTATGGAATCCTCACAAACATAATTGAGTTATATTATTCCAAGAATCTCAAGTTTGTATTGTTTAAATGTAAATGGGTGAACAATAGCAAGGGGCTTATTGAGAAAGATGATTATGGATTTACTCTTGTGAATTTTAATCATCTACTGTATACAAGACATTAGTTATCAGATGAACCATTCATCTTTGCTTCTCAAGCTCAACAAGTGTTTTATGTCGATCATCCTATGGAAAAGGAGTGGCAAATGGTTGTTAAACTTAAGCTAAGAGGTTTTTATGATTTAGGTGATGACACACCAACAATTGAGCATAAGGAAGGACATATGGAGTTGTGGCCTGAACAACAATTGGATGACACAA